>NC_135500.1:141536710-141790765 GCF_052857255.1 Amblyomma americanum
CTTGCGGGACTGCTGTGCGCGCGTGGTATGCACATGACAGAGCTGGGGCAGTCTAAACGGAACGGAGTAAAAAGGGGAGTAAGTTGTCCTCTAGCGGCCTCTCTTTTATAAAAGGGAAGTGCGTCGACGCACTGCTCGTGGGACTGGTGTGCGCGCGTGGTATACACATGACAGAGCTGGGTCACGCTAAACGGAACGGAGTAGAAAGGGGAGTAAGTTGTCCTCTAGCGGCCTCTCTTTTATAAAAGGGAAGTGTGTCGATGCACTGCTCGCGGGACTGGTGTGCGCGCGTGGCATACACATGACAGAGGTGGGGCACTCTAAACGGAACGGAGTAGAAAGGGGAGTAAGTTGTTCTCTAGCGGCCTCTCTTTTATAAAAGGGAAGTGCGTCGACGCACTGCTCGCGGGACTGGTGTGCGCGCGTGGTATACACATGACAGAGCTGGGTCACGCTAAACGGAACGGAGTAGAAAGGGGAGTAAGTTGTCCTCTAGCGGCCTCTCTTTTATAAAAGGGAAGTGTGTCGATGCACTGCTCGCGGGACTGGTGTGCGCGCGTGGCATACACATGACAGAGGTGGGGCACTCTAAACGGAACGGAGTAGAAAGGGGAGTAAGTTGTTCTCTAGCGGCCTCTCTTTTATAAAAGGGAAGTGCGTCGACGCACTGCTCGCGGGACTGCTGTGCGCGCGTGGTATACACATGACAGAGCTGGGGCACTCTAAACGGAACAGAGTAGAAAGGGGAGTAAGTTGTCCTTTAGCGGCCTCTCTTTTATAAAAGGGAAGTGCGTCGACGCACTGCTCGCGGGACTGCTGTGCGCGCGTGGTATACACATGACAGAGCTGGGTCACGCTAAACGGAACGGAGTAGAAAGGGGAGTAAGTTGTCCTCTAGCGGCCTCTCTTTTATAAAAGGGAAGTGTGTCGATGCACTGCTCGCGGGACTGGTGTGCGCGCGTGGCATACACATGACAGAGGTGGGGCACTCTAAACGGAACGGAGTAAAAAGGGGAGTAAGTTGTCCTCTAGCGGCCTCTCTTTTATAAAAGGGAAGTGCGTCGACGCACTGCTCGCGGGACTGGTGTGCGCGCGTGGTATACACATGACAGAGCTGGGTCACGCTAAACGGAACGGAGTAGAAAGGGGAGTAAGTTGTCCTCTAGCGGCCTCTCTTTTATAAAAGGGAAGTGTGTCGATGCACTGCTCGCGGGACTGGTGTGCGCGCGTGGCATACACATGACAGAGGTGGGGCACTCTAAACGGAACGGAGTAGAAAGGGGAGTAAGTTGTTCTCTAGCGCCTCTCTTTTATAAAAGGGAAGTGCGTCGACGCACTGCTCGCGGGACTGCTGTGCGCGCGTGGTATACACATGACAGAGCTGGGGCACTCTAAACGGAACAGAGTAGAAAGGGGAGTAAGTTGTCCTTTAGCGGCCTCTCTTTTATAAAAGGGAAGTGCGTCGACGCACTGCTCGCGGGACTGGTGTGCGCGCGTGGTATACACATGACAGAGCTGGGGCACTCTAAACGGAACAGAGTAGAAAGGGGAGTAAGTTGTCCTTTAGCGGCCTCTCTTTTATAAAAGGGAAGTGCGTCGACGCACTGCTCGCGGGACTGGTGTGCGCGCGTGGTATACACATGACAGAGCTGGGGCACTCTAAACGGAACAGAGTAAAAAGGGGAGTAAGTTGTCCTCTAGCGACCTCTCTTTTATAAAAGGGAAGTGCGTCGACGCACTGCTCGCGGGACTGCTGTGCGCGCGTGGTATACACATGACAGAGCTGGGGCACTCTAAACGGAACAGAGTAGAAAGGGGAGTAAGTTGTCCTTTAGCGGCCTCTCTTTTATAAAAGGGAAGTGCGTCGACGCACTGCTCGCGGGACTGGTGTGCGCGCGTGGTATACACATGACAGACCTGGGGCACTCTAAACGGAACAGAGTAAAAAGGGGAGTAAGTTGTCCTCTAGCGGCCTCTCTTTTATAAAAGGGAAGTGCGTCGACGCACTGCTCGCGGGACTGGTGTGCGCGCGTGGTATACACATGACAGAGCTGGGGCACTCTAAACGGAACAGAGTAAAAAGGGGAGTAAGTTGTCCTCTAGCGGCCTCTCTTTTATAAAAGGGAAGTGCGTGGACGCACTGCTCGCGGGACTGGTGTGCGCGCGTGGTATACACATGACAGAGCTGGGGCACTCTAAACGGAACAGAGTAAAAAGGGGAGTAAGTTGTCCTCTAGCGACCTCTCTTTTATAAAAGGGAAGTGCGTCGACGCACTGCTCGCGGGACTGCTGTGCGCGCGTGGTATACACATGACAGAGCTGGGGCACTCTAAACGGAACAGAGTAGAAAGGGGAGTAAGTTGTCCTTTAGCGGCCTCTCTTTTATAAAAGGGAAGTGCGTCGACGCACTGCTCGCGGGACTGGTGTGCGCGCGCGGTATACACATGACAGACCTGGGGCACTCTAAACGGAACAGAGTAAAAAGGGGAGTAAGTTGTCCTCTAGCGGCCTCTCTTTTATAAAAGGGAAGTGCGTCGACGCACTGCTCGCGGGACTGGTGTGCGCGCGTGGTATACACATGACAGACCTGGGGCACTCTAAACGGAACAGAGTAGAAAGGGGAGTAAGTTGTCCTTTAGCGGCCTCTCTTTTATAAAAGGGAAGTGCGTCGACGCACTGCTCGCGGGACTGGTGTGCGCGCGTGGTATACACATGACAGAGCTGGGGCACTCTAAACGGAACAGAGTAGAAAGGGGAGTAAGTTGTCCTTTAGCGGCCTCTCTTTTATAAAAGGGAAGTGCGTCGACGCACTGCTCGCGGGACTGGTGTGCGCGCGTGGTATACACATGACAGAGCTGGGGCACTCTAAACGGAACAGAGTAAAAAGGGGAGTAAGTTGTTCTCTAGCGGCCTCTCTTTTATAAAAGGGAAGTGCGTCGACGCACTGCTCGCGGGACTGCTGTGCGCGCGTGGTATACACATGACAGAGCTGGGGCACTCTAAACGGAACAGAGTAGAAAGGGGAGTAAGTTGTCCTTTAGCGGCCTCTCTTTTATAAAAGGGAAGTGCGTCGACGCACTGCTCGCGGGACTGGTGTGCGCGCGTGGTATACACATGACAGACCTGGGGCACTCTAAACGGAACAGAGTAAAAAGGGGAGTAAGTTGTCCTCTAGCGGCCTCTCTTTTATAAAAGGGAAGTGCGTCGACGCACTGCTCGCGGGACTGGTGTGCGCGCGTGGTATACACATGACAGAGCTGGGGCACTCTAAACGGAACAGAGTAAAAAGGGGAGTAAGTTGTCCTCTAGCGGCCTCTCTTTTATAAAAGGGAAGTGCGTGGACGCACTGCTCGCGGGACTGGTGTGCGCGCGTGGTATACACATGACAGAGCTGGGGCACTCTAAACGGAACAGAGTAAAAAGGGGAGTAAGTTGTCCTCTAGCGACCTCTCTTTTATAAAAGGGAAGTGCGTCGACGCACTGCTCGCGGGACTGCTGTGCGCGCGTGGTATACACATGACAGAGCTGGGGCACTCTAAACGGAACAGAGTAGAAAGGGGAGTAAGTTGTCCTTTAGCGGCCTCTCTTTTATAAAAGGGAAGTGCGTCGACGCACTGCTCGCGGGACTGGTGTGCGCGCGCGGTATACACATGACAGACCTGGGGCACTCTAAACGGAACAGAGTAAAAAGGGGAGTAAGTTGTCCTCTAGCGGCCTCTCTTTTATAAAAGGGAAGTGCGTCGACGCACTGCTCGCGGGACTGGTGTGCGCGCGTGGTATACACATGACAGACCTGGGGCACTCTAAACGGAACAGAGTAGAAAGGGGAGTAAGTTGTCCTTTAGCGGCCTCTCTTTTATAAAAGGGAAGTGCGTCGACGCACTGCTCGCGGGACTGGTGTGCGCGCGTGGTATACACATGACAGAGCTGGGGCACTCTAAACGGAACAGAGTAGAAAGGGGAGTAAGTTGTCCTTTAGCGGCCTCTCTTTTATAAAAGGGAAGTGCGTCGACGCACTGCTCGCGGGACTGGTGTGCGCGCGTGGTATACACATGACAGAGCTGGGGCACTCTAAACGGAACAGAGTAAAAAGGGGAGTAAGTTGTTCTCTAGCGGCCTCTCTTTTATAAAAGGGAAGTGCGTCGACGCACTGCTCGCGGGACTGCTGTGCGCGCGTGGTATACACATGACAGAGCTGGGGCACTCTAAACGGAACAGAGTAGAAAGGGGAGTAAGTTGTCCTTTAGCGGCCTCTCTTTTATAAAAGGGAAGTGCGTCGACGCACTGCTCGCGGGACTGGTGTGCGCGCGTGGTATACACATGACAGACCTGGGGCACTCTAAACGGAACAGAGTAAAAAGGGGAGTAAGTTGTCCTCTAGCGACCTCTCTTTTATAAAAGGGAAGTGCGTTAGAGTACAGCTTACTCACCTTTTACTGCCCATACAGGCATATTCGTGCTTAGAGTGTGGTCGTGCGGGCGTCGTGCATGTGTTCGCAACACTCCAAACAGCTGGTGGTTTGATTCCTCTATGTAAACAATAGAAAGGTCCGTACTACAGACGCCTCTTGCGGGTGTAACAAAGTACGGCCGCACTGGGTGCAAGCACGGGAAAAATAAAACGAATCTAAGTTAAGCTTACCACCTCAGAACATTGAGCATTCTGCAAACCTTAGACGCCGTTGCATCAGCCCCGGTAGGCGAGAAAATCTGTTGATGGACAGATGGCTAATGCTTTTGCTCACAAAGGGAGCAATTCTTTCTCACTCAGATGGGCTTCCGTTATGCTTAGCTCTAGAACCGAATGCACTGTTATAGTTGGATATTATCATTTAGCCCACTTTTTAGCTTGTTGGTGCTTTTGTTTTGCGTTTAAGATTTCTGTATATATTTGGGTCAAAAAGCAAGCACTTATTATACGATGCCGTTCAGTGTATTTCCCTCCGTATTTGGTGGTTGTTTTTTTTTAAACCCTTTTATACGTCCTATATCATGACCAAACTGGTCCAGCTAGATTATTCACTGCATTTTGAACTGCGTTTTCCTTTACGCATTGCATCTATTTTTATGGCCAATTTTGTCACCCCTCTTAAAGGCCAGCCACTGCTTGAAATATATAGTCAGCTGTAGGCTACTAAAAAAACGAGAAACACAGAGTATGGGCACCTCTGTTTGCTTCTTCCGAAAACAGGACACCACACCCACCTAGCGCCAAGCCCTCTTGCACTGGAACCTGGCAAAGGTCTATTAACGTTCTGCGAAGCTTGTAGTATGGCCGAGACCTATATCTTAGAAACAGGGTTTGCGCACTTTTTCGGCGAAAGGATATGCGATTTTTGCGCTTGCCAAAAGAAAGTTATTATATTTTTTTTTCTGTTTTTGACACTTCCAGCTTCCGGCATTGAGCATGCATAGCCAATCACTACAGTTTCTAGCATCGGGAAGCGCTTTTGTCACGGTGGTAGAGGCGACTAGAAAGGCGCTTCGCGTATCTGCCTGCACTCGATGTCGCAATATATTTCATTAGTGATAGATGCACAATCGCGCAAAATTAAAAGAGAAGAAAGCAAAAAAAGTGATTTGTTTCAGTACCTTAGTTCGAGCTGTATACCTCAACTTGTCTGTCGGCACAGCACCGATCTTGAAGCCTGTTCCTTGAAATGAGAAAGCTTCAGATTGTTTATTTATGCACCAAATCAAATGAAAAATTTTTGCCTGTGAAAACGAAGGGAGCATGTATAGCAGATTCCTCCCGACTATTTTCAGTTATCAGGGGTTCCCAAATGCTGACCTATATGTGAGCACCGAGCGTTTTTGCATTTCGCCTGCATATGGAGCTGCCGCGGTGGGGTGCGAAGCCCGAACATTGGGCTTAGTTGCAGAGCGCCATAAACACTGGACCACTGTGCCGAGCATTTATGGCAGGCGTCTTGAACGCTGCGATAACGTTTGGATAGGACAAACGTATACTATAGCATCGCTACTCGACCGTACCAACATGCAAAAAGGGACGTCTTTCATCTTACCTTCAGTAAAACGTCCGTCGCCCATCGCAGAACGATACCAGGTGTTTCAGGGAAGAATTAAAGTAATTCTCAAAAATAGCTTTATTCAGGTAAAAATATAGCTTTCACGGCATAGAATTACAGTGTAGGCGGTCGCCAGAAAACCGGTGAATAGTCTTAAATAGCAGATGCACAATTCCGCGTTATTCAGGGATTCAATTCTATATAAGCTGTTAATAAAGCATGCCCAGTGTTTTTGCGCTAGCGTTTAAAATAATGCGCAATCAACAATTGAATTTTAGGCTTTTTCTCAAAGCATCAAAGAAATGCGGGAAAGTATCATGTGACGTCACGGAAGGTAAGATTTCAAATTACCACTGCCGTCAACCACACCCTTCCGTGCCTCGTTTGATGCTGACAAAAAACTCTCGGCGAGATTTGCCTTCAGTGGCGTTTTTTTTTTTTTTTTCAAAACAAGCTTTTATGCGTGCCTTCGATGACGTCATCATGCTCCCCAACTTGGCGCTGTGTGCTGAGGAGAAGCTTGAAGGTTATGGCAAATTTATTCGGTGATTACCTCACCATTTCATATGCTAGCCCAAAAGAACTTCGCATGCTTTACCTGCAAGTTTCACACAATCGAACCCTTTAAGCTCATCGATTTCTAAGTAGTAAGCTGGTTAACTAATTTTTAGTAATTAACTTTTTAACTATTAGAGTTAGGAGCCTAGTTGCAATCAGAGATTTCTAGTCGGTCGTTAGTAAGAGCCATATCAGTTTCAAGAATTTAGGAAACGCGATAACCATTGCGCTGTGGCTCGACAAATTGGGGCTTTTTTGACTATTTACGTGCACTAGAAAGGTTGCTTTGCCTGCATGTTTTTCGAATGCGCATGTATTTTCGCACGATGTACCCAAAATTTGTTGGTGATTTGTTGATGAGGATAATCGCGTTTTCGAAATCCTAAAAACTGATATGGCTATTACTAATTACCAGCTACAAATATCTAATTGCGACCAGTGACCTTACTTGGATAGTTAAAAAATTAATTAACAGAAGTTAGTTAACCAGCTTACAACTTAAGAAGATTCACCGGTTTTCCGATGTCCTCCAAACACTGGTAATACTATTTTAGGCACGGAAGCATAAGGTGAGCAACTCAGTGCTAAAATGACGCACAAAAATTTTAATTGTAAACAAACGCATCAATGTTCACGGTATACTTAAGCAATGCATGCATATTCTATTCATTTTCCTAAAGAAAAGAACAGAATACCCGAATGAACCATTACGCAAGTTGTGATTAGGTAACTGATCACAGCTTGTTCTGTTCCTACAGGTTTTGGAGGAAGAATGAAATCATCTTGTACTAATTTTACCGTTACCGCATAGAAGAGAAAAAGCAGCACTGGCAGTGAGCCAGTGAGCGCATTCTGTACCCCTGAGTAAATGTTACAGTCCGGCCGGCAAATCATACACGCTGGCTTCCGGACCCGAGGGCGGACAGCGCTGGTAATTACGCTTCGGGTGCGTTTGAAGCATGTGCTATTTCTTCGTGGTTCAGCGTGGAGGGCAGTGAAGCCGGAAGCACGCGCCGATTATCTTCGCGGGAAAAACCTTGCCCGCAGTTCTACTACGTCATAAACATTGCACTCGAAGGAAGAAGGCCGTTTACAGGTCGGGTCATTGTCACGCACCTGCGGCTTCATGTGTCCGCGTTTCGACAATGGACTGTCTCTCCTCTGCCGTAACGTTTGTGCGGTGTACGATTGCCAGGTTGCGTACATCGTTAATATAACTTGATTTAGGCGTTATTAGCGATACAAATTATTGGAGAGGCGTTGGTACACAGCTTTGAATTCGCTAAAGACTTGCAAGGCTCGGGTGCGCAGGCCGTGAGGGCCGAACTATTCACCCAGTTTCTGGATTTTTTTTTTCTCGCGCGATGTGGTCTGCTTTGCTAGAACTCACTAACGTCGTATGTAACGGCCGAGCCGTGGTTTGTTTATCTCAAAGGCTAGTTATGCACACTTTATACTCACTAATTTGCCGTGCGCATAGAAGGAAAGCCGTTGCGATAGGAGTCCTGAGACCGCTCTGTTGTTAGTTTTCTACAGATGAACTAAAAAAAAAAATCGCGAAGCTCAAGTAATCTGTAAAATGCTGTCGTTCTGCACGATTCACAGGATATGAATACAAGTTAACTTTGCAGTTTGTTTACAGTTTACTCTTGCAGTTTATTAGGTCTTGCGACTGTTTAAGTGTTTGCAGTGAACAGGTTACGACGAGATGCCCCCATCAACGTTCCCAGCCCGGCCTGTTGGGTAAACTCGAGTCTATAGATATTTGCCAAATAAATGTACCAATCAATCAATCAATCAATCAATCAATCAATCAATCAATCAATCAATCAATCAATCAATCAATCAATCAATCAATCAATCAATCAATCAATCAATCAACAGTTCAAAACAGGTAACTAGTTGAAACTATTTGGTTTTTCCCGTGTTAAAGTGACGCTCGGGCTAATAAGCACCAGATGCCCACTAAATTTGATGGGGTGTCTCCAGCGTAGTAGACTTAATTAGTACGAATTCCTTGGTAGAAATTGGGCTCACCCAATTTTTAAGGAATCTGGTCGGGTTGCAAGAATCGAGCAAAACCCGGTTTAGCCCGAAGACGGCAGGCTCTGCACGTATCCTACGCGGTCGCATGCAAAATAAGTTGCAGCAGAAGCTTGAAATAAAATGGCACTCATCATCATCATCGACCTTACTGCGCCCTCTGCAGGGCAAAGGCCTATCTAATATCTCTTCAATTAACCCTGTTCTTTGCCAGCTGCGGCCACCCTATCGCCGCAAATGTCTTAATCTCATCCGCCAACCTAACTTTCATCCGCCCCCGGCTACGCTTGCCTTCTCTTGGAATCCACGTCCGTTACCATTAAGGACCATCGGTTATCTTGCCTTCTCATCACATGCCCTGCCCAAGCTCATTCCTTCTTCAAATGGGGTGCTAAAAGATCTGTCACACCGGATACCTATTCACGTACAGATATACTGGATTGCCAGTTGCATTCTGCGCACGCGCAATGTGCCGATGGCAGCTACGCTGTAAGGCGGAGCACGCATCTGCCAGTGCGCGTGCGCAGCAGGCATTCGATAGTCCGCTACACTCCCACATTTAAACATTTCCGCTTAGCTAAAACTATCTAATGTATCTCATACTGCCAATTACTGTGAACGTGCTTTCTTTAGTTCTCAGGCACGACGAACTGACCTCCGCGAAAATACTGTCCCTATTTAATGTTACAGTTTCATTCGACTCTCCTGTCAATAGCAATACTACCCTAAAGGACAGGTGAACAGGTTTTAGAACTCGACGAGTTTAAAGGGGTAGAATGTGTTAAACTTGGAGGTAACGCATGCGAAGTCTAATTTGCGTCTAATTTGAGTGCAGTGGCCATTGGAGGTCTTATTATACACCTGTGCAATGACTGAGGGTGAAGACAACACCGTCGACGAAGGTCCGCAGTGTGGGCTGGCTGCAGTGTGGGCTGGCGTGGGTATGCCGGATCCGTCCACTGGTTTTCACGGGTATGAATGCATGGTGAGGGTGACTGAGACTAGACCGAGCGCTGCACTCAGAGACCGCCACCTTCAGCAGTGTAACCGAGTCTAATCTTTGTGCCAGACTGTGCAGGGGCTCATTTTTTTCACTCTTTTAGTTCGCCCCAACCTAATTAATGTCCGCCAGTCCTTGCATCTTTCGCCACCGCACGCGGCCATGAGAAGTCCCACTCGCCGAATCACGGGGGAAAAGCACGTCTTGCAGGGTGTCACACCTTTCGTTGCCTGCAGTGCTCAAATTTTACCGAAACGAAACGCTCGTTAATGACATATTGTTTTATGCCGTGCGGCACATTTAGCGTAACAAATAAATAAATAAATAAATAAATAAATAAATAAATAAATAAATAAACCGCCGGCTTTTCCAAGCAGAAAAAGAGAAAATAGCTCTCTTCCTGTCCCCTCACCTCTTTCATTTCATTTCTCCATTCTGCCTGCTATCCTTCATTTCCGCTGCCCCAGCTCAGGTGCTTCAGTATCGATGGCAGATGCCGGGGCTAGCAAAAATCTTTTCCTTCCTTTTTACTATTATTTTTAATAAAACCACTACCACCACCAATCCGTGTTTCCAAATCTTCCTTCATTTTTCATGCTCCCACACATCCTCCCATACTAAAGGGAGATGCTTGGCTGTGACATTTGACTGTTCGCCAGCGGCCGGCGGGTTAAGGATAGGGTAGGGATTTGCTGCTTGAGAAAAAACAAAAAAGCAATACGTTGGACAACGAAAAAGAAATAGAGGCTCCAAAGTGAAAAACAAAGCACTCCTTGCGAAGCAAACGAGCATCCACAAAAAAAAAGCTATATATCACGAGCCATACAGCCAGCCTTGTTCCTTTGATCGGGTCCACGGCACGCGGTGGCGCAAAGGCATGCGAAGTGAGACGCGGCACTTACGACGCCCGAACAAAGAAACGTCAGGCCTTTCTGGAAGCCGCGCCGAAGCCTCAAACAGGGATTCCTGGTGAAGAACACTTGGATGAGGAAAAAAAGATTGCTCGGCGGCGTATCGCTTCGCGGGAGTTTTTTTTACTCCTCTATTTTGCAACACTGGCTGCAGTGAACATCGAAGCTCTGATAAAAATGTTGCTTCGATGTGTGTACAACGTGTTTGCGGGTGCGAAGAGATCCGTAAAGAAGGCGCAGCATGCGTCATTCAAAACCACTCTGAAACTTAGTCTGTGAGGTCCGATGCGCTATATACAATGAGAGAGTGATTTCTCCACTAGGGCTCCATCGAACGCACACCCTTTACGGTGATTCAGTGAATGCGGCATCCGGTTGCTGATAATAAGATCGTGGGTTCGACTGCGTGCCGCGTTCCTATATAGCGGTGAAATGAAAGAAGCCCCTTGTATTTGAATTTCGGACACACATTAAGCAGCTTCGAACGGTTGAAATAATCTGGAATCCTCCACTACGGCTTGGACCATATCCCAAATTGCTACTTTGGCCAATTAACGCCTTTTAATCAACGAAACTAATTTCAAGAAGGTCTTGACACAAACGCCATGACATGAAAGTGTTTTACTTTTTGAAATGGTCAGCTACTTTGAAAAAAGAAGAATGACAGACGATTACGACAATCGGTAATTAAAGCGAAATTTGAGCGCAGTTCTTCACACAACATCTGCCACTGCTGGTGCTAGCCACCCTCCGGGATCTTCAGTGGCAGCCATCTTACAGGTGGCGTTTCACTCTATTATTTGGACAACCGGTTACGCCGACAACGGCGCCGACGCCTACGACGCGGAACGCAGGAACGGGCTCCTAATATCTGCGCTCCAAAATAAAAAAAAGAAAAGAAACGCTGATAAATTACAAATGGCATGTGCAAAGACAAAAGGGGGAGACTGGTTCTTTGGTGTACACAACGGCACTCTGTCATGTCGCGAACCTCCCAGGCCTAACGATGTCGTAGTCTGGCACGCTTTTAGGTCGTTTAGTAAATGGCTGCCCCCGTGTGCTTCTGCGTCGTTCACTCTCGCCGGAGGTTTCGTCTGCGTCGGTGCAGGCGCCATTATCATCAGTGCCTTCATCTCGGTCCGTCGCTCGCGTGGTTTGTCTTCGACTTCGGAGAGTCTCTCGTCCACGTTGACGTCGCGCGCTTTAAACGTCGTGGTGCCGTTGTGGTTTTTCGGAAAACGTGAACTTTATATGTTTAAGACGGTGACGTAAGTGTTAGTGTTTTTTCTTGTATTTTTTATAATAAATATCACCTTTATTTAGTGCAGGTTCTGCTGGCCATGCTTTGTATTTCGTGCTTCTGCCGTTCATAATTCTGCTGTATACGCGGTGGTCCGTACTATACCATTTCTCTTCTTATCGCTGCCTTGTTTTTGTATTCTGCG
The DNA here is from genome assembly GCF_052857255.1 of Amblyomma americanum. Taxonomy (NCBI): domain Eukaryota; kingdom Metazoa; phylum Arthropoda; class Arachnida; order Ixodida; family Ixodidae; genus Amblyomma; species Amblyomma americanum. The sequence continues at coordinate 141,548,697 of NC_135500.1, forward strand.
GATACTTTCTTTACCCTCTTATTTTCTTCTCTCCAGTCAGGTGTTGTGCCCGTGCTGATGGCTGTCTGTAAACCTTCTCTGCGCGCTCTGTTTGGGTTTGTGTCTTAAAAAAAAATCACAAAGCAGGCTGGTTTATGCGTTTTGAGTGCCTGCGGGCAAGCTATTCTAAAACGAGAATTGCGTCTTCCTTGCTAATCATGATCCGTACTGAACTGATTACAAAATTAATTTCCTATTGATTAAGGCCAAATCAAGAGGAAGAAATGGGCTTGGGCAGGGCATGTACTGCGAAGGCAAGATAACCGCTGGTCCTTAAGGGTAACGGAGTGGATTCCAGGAGAAGGCAAGCGTAGCAGGGGGCGGCAGAAGATTAGGTGGGCGGATGAGATTAGGAAGTTTGCAGACATGGGGTGGGCGCAGCAAGCAAATGACAGGGTTAATTGGAGAGACATGGGAGAGGCCTTTGCCCTGCAGTGGGTGTAGTCAGGCTGATGATGATGATGACGAAGGCAACAAATAAAAAAATATTCCTCTATGCTTTCCTTGCTTATAGTGACTTCTGGCTTCCTTCATATGTTTGTCGTAACGAGCCCTCATTTTTCTACCTTTGTCTGCTCATTACCAGTCATCTGTAGCAGAAAACTTATTGCGATCTCCACCGAAGCTCACCACCACTCACGCAGCTGATCGGGAGGTTATGATAGAGCGCAACGGTATTATTGACCGAGCTGATGCTTCGCTTACGTGCTCAAACATTGTGGGCATCTCCTAGCTTCCGCTATTTCTGCCACCTAATTGCGTGACTCTTGAGAAGCGAATTCTAGGTTAGCGCAGGTTTATGAACAGTTGATAATGCTGTGAAGTTCATTCGAAGGGAAATATTTGCTTTTGTAGCTAAATACTTGTGGAAAAGACAAATATTTGAAGTCATTCGCGCTACTTGATGAAAAACAAATGAAATAAGGGGCTTCCCAGGATTCCTTTTGGTTTATAATAGCTTTTCTCGCAGTGTCGATGCACACTGGGGCGCCACTGAATCTGGCCGACGCCGCAAAGTCCTGCAGCACCTCCCCGGAATAAACCAGAATGTGTGCAGAAAGCGCTAGCGTCTAGTACGGCGGAGGCTTATTCCGCCCCACGAAAACGCAAGATACACGGAGATAAAGTTTGAAGCTTGAGACAAAAACGGCGTTTAGAAACGATGTTGGGAACACCATACGGGTCCCCTACTTCTGAAAGCGATTTGCTTACCCGTTCTTTTTGTCCGCACAGACGCGGCTAAAGAACCTCATATATGCACAGTCGTTTAAATATCATACTTGGCCAATTACTGCAATATTAATTTTCCTCTAATGTTTACCCTGAGCAGGCGAAGTTCCATGCAATTTGCGATTAGGAAATATGCAGAATATGCATGAGGCGCAGAACCACTCGTCTTAAACAAAGGACTGCGTTTAACAAACGATACGTGTCGACACGGCCTCTGTTTCGTGATGAAAAGGAAACAAAACGAGAGACAAAACAAAGAATGGCAGTCCTTTTGTAGGTCGACTGGGCCGTGCTATCTCCGTACATACGCGGTGTGATAAACGGGTGCGTCTCAACGTCCTTCGCGGGTGCAAGTGCCCTCTTAATTCGTGATGCTCGGAAAAACATTCCCCATTGACGCTGTGTTCGTACGCGAAGCCAACGTAAACATGCAGGACAGCGGCTGCCGTTCGGGCCTCATTGTCCGACCGCTACGATTGCCGCTTAAGAACCTGCTTACTAAACAAATGCGAACAAAATGCGAAAGGTGATCGATCTGTTGATGCCATAAAGAGGGAAAGAGATTTCATTCTATGTCATCATACATACTGCGAGGGTTGCATTCTGGAAGAAACTAGTATCCTATGCGCGTCACAAGTGCGTCACCATCGTTGTTTTTTTTTTCATGCTTTTAAACTGTCATGTTTCGTCGTCTATTTCAGAATGATAGTTGCATGAGAAGGGAAGAAAAGAGGAAGGTAGTGCAGACGAGAGCCAAGGCATGTCAAACCATGCGTGAGGATGCGAAAACAAGTGAGGGTAAGAAGGGAATGCACAGGACCTCGTAAAATCATGACAGAACAACAAATTTTATGAACATCGAGCAGGGGAGATAGTGAATAGACAAGCGTTGAGGTACCCGGATGAGATACAAACCACGAGGAAGTAACTCCTACTCAGTGCACAGAATTCACTCAGCTGCTCTCAATATAGGACGCCAAATTGCAGACCAACGCAAGATGATGAGAGCAGAAGTGTAAAAAACGTTGAAGAGGATGAAAAACAATAATGCTGCTCGACTGAATCAGATGTCTGTTGAAGCCTGTAAGGTGCTTGGAAACGAAGGTGTTGACTCCTTGCTTTACATCACGACTGAAGTGTATAAACCACATATAAAAATGAAAAAAAAACAGAGAATCTTCTTGAAGGACTTTCACTGGGATAAGCGGCGTAGTTGCCGGGCGCGCTATACGGGGGCAACTTTCTGTGGCTACGCAGGGCAAGCTACGAGCGCGCGCCGCCAGATTAAAAGACTATCCTCTCTCTCGTGAACGCATGATAAGAGCGCACTTGTGTCAGCCTCGCGCCTCGCCCTCGTAGCTTCCAATGCGTAGGCAGAGAAATCTGTCACCGAGTATAGTATGCCGCAACTGGAAATCTCCACGTTTACTTTTTGCCCACAAAGGATTTCGCTCTTTCGTGATTGTCTGAGCCAAAGAGGTCGGGGACGAAATGCCTGTGATTGTTTACTTTTTTTTAGAGGCGAGGAGGTTACGCCACGTACCGCGCAGAACGCTGGATATTCGGTGCTGTGCTCAGAACTGAACTTCTTGTGACAATTAAAAACTAGAATTCTAAATCCTGTGGGCTCAAAAAAACGGTCATCGTGCAATGTTCTGGCGGTTACGGCAAAGAAGTATACTAAGAGAAACGGCTGACTGATTAAATGCATTTAAGTTTTTTCTCCCATGCTGGCAAGGAGAGGGCCCAGGAAAAAAATCCGCAAAGTGAAGCTTGACATAAAGTATAAAAATGTGGAAAGGACAAAAGAACTGCTCGCGAAGCATATACATATATGATAGTTGGCGAATTGCTAGCGTATCACACCGGAAGTAAACGCAGAAAACCATATCATGTAAAAAAGAAAAACAAAATGAATCATTATAGTTGAAAACACAAGTTGAATTCAGAAAGTTCACTGCACGTGTGAAGGGAGCGAAACTGCCTCAGTAAGCCAGTGTGTTGCTCGCACAGCAAAGATGATAAAAGGGCGAAGTGTAAAAAAGAAAAGAAAAATATGGATTTCGCATGCCACGCCAGGGTTACCTGGCAATGAAATCAAAGCAATGAAGGTACGTGAAAGCCTAGATAGCGGCACGTAGACACTGTGCCACTGTCCAGAGGATTCGTCACACATCAATATTTTCACTGTGCGGTAGGTTGCGGCGGCCCGCAATTCTGTCTATCTGGTGGTGCATTAAGAGATGGTTTGGTTTAGTTTATGGGGTTTAACGTCTCAAAGCGACTCAGGCTATGAGGGACGCCGTAGTGGAGGGCTCCGGAAATTTCGACCACCTGGGGTTCTTAAACGTGCACGGGCCTCTAGAATTTCGCCTCCACCGAAATTCGAACGCCGCGGCCGGGATCGAACCCGCGTCTTTCGGGCCAGCAGCCGAGCGCCACAACCACTCAGCCACCGCAGCGGCCTGTGCATTAAGAGAGACATGCCATGTCACGCAGATTGTTCATTTTTTTTCTGGTCTTTCTTTAACTTCGAGTAGTTTAATATTATACAGCTCAATTTTTTTTATAGTGTTTTACCGACGGAATAAATCATATGTGTTTACATCATCATCTACATTTAATATTGCGTATAGCCTTCTTTTTTTAAAATGTATAATTAATTTTTTGATAGCTGTTGTCCTTCCTCAAATAGCGGTCATAGTTTAACTGCGGTATAAGGAAGGAGTTATACATTTGTTCCTTAACGTTGTGTGGAAGTCAGTGACTATGTGGGCTGATGAGACCTGGGACACCAGAAAGCTGACAGTAGGGCTGTCTTGAACATAGGTAACTGGCCCAGCCCATCTGACTGGCACAACGTGATGCACTTATCTTCTCACCTGACGGGGATCGAACCACTCTGTTGGGATCACTTGTGTTGCATCAGTGATAAGTAAAATGCCTTGTTTGTAAAGGCCTGAAGAGATTAATCTCGCCCCCAGAAGTGGTGTGCGTGTGTGTGTTGGGGGGGGGGGGGGGGGATCATTCACTTGTTAACGCAACTTTAGCGGCAGTATGGAGTCAGGATGAGTTATTATCGTAATTTTCACGCATATAAATGATTCAGGGCTTGTAGAAACCGCATTTTATTGAGAGCGATAATAGCGTTGAACTTATAAGCCCATGGCTGCTGCCCAACTTGCACTGTCCCGCACAGGGCGTGGTGATTATTTTGTGACGATCGAATAGAATCGCCGTACTTTAAAAATGGTTCTTTGTAAGAAAAACAACCAAGACAACAAGAAATTGGCGCGATGTATTTAGAGTGCCACTTCGAAAATAGAATGCAAACTGAGAAAAAAGTACGATAACGACCCAATCCGGCAATAGTGTCATAGCAAATTGCCGACTCAATCATGACGCTTGTCCCATATCGTCACAATGGACGTCACTAATTTCACCGTTTTGCTGCGGAAGGCAAAATAGCTAATTTATCTACAGGCTTTTAGGCGAAAAGAAATAACATATTTGAACAGTAATCGAACGTGGAGACAGACCATTGCGCAGTGCCTTGTTATTGTACCGAACTAGAAAAGTTTTGTGCCCGCATAGTCATTTTATGAATATGAAATGTCAATAAACTTTCCAAATTTTGGAAACAGCTCACGTTTATATTTGTTGACGAGCTACTTCCCATCTCTCGCTGAGCGCAGCCTGGTTACGCTCGAAACTCACAAGTTGAAAACGTTCAAAAAGTTTACTGCACGTGTGAGGTGAGCGAAATTTCCCCAGTGAGGCAGTGTGTTGTTCGCAGCCTTGCTGACTAGCGCGCATATCTGCTTGAACTGATTTTTTACTCTCAAGTAGAACGAGCGAGCTGGCAGCCCACGTCATGTTCGGAAATCACCGCTTCAGGCTGAGGTGCTTTAGAATTTGGCAGGTGAGATAGTTTTGGGGCAGTGAGAGCGAGACGCTCGTGTTGACGGCACGGCCACATCTACGGGACCGTTTAATGTTGTCAACGAAGGCTGAATCCTGGGAGTTCGCTGTACAATAAAAAAAAAATGAACCAGCCTACCTTCTTGAAGCGGGCTTCGTGCGCAGGTTGCGGGACTGCGTTGTCCTCGCTGAAGATAATCGTACAGAGCTCACTCGGTCATACAGGCGGTTATAATTCTCTTCAAATGCTGCTACGTGGCAACGCTGGTTCACCCGGTCTTGTCATTCTTGGACTACCAACTTGCACATCACGATGCCCAATGTTCCGTCTTAATAAAAAATAGGGCACGTGGAGGGGATTATGTCACTTTATAAAGTCAGTCAGTGGATCGCCGGCGTGTTTGGTTGCATTAAGCGGCTGCTGATATCGAATATTTAGGACCGATAATGCAATGTTCATTGTTTGAGTTGAGCTTGGACGTATCCAGGGCGCACCTCTTTAGGCATGTGGACATACATATATCTTTTGAAGATTTTTTTGCGCTAACTCTCTGGACACTTGGCGAACTTGCGGGAACTGTTTTCGGCCTTCTATTGATTATCGCCTTGTAAGTTGATCCTTACGGTCAATTTTCCGTTGGCTATTTATGAGCAGTCGTTATAAGTTAGCATATAGGCACTTCACTGGGAAAATATCAATATTGTAGAACATTAGACCAGCGTGCCAGTATTTTCGGTTGCCGTGAAGCCACACTTGACCACAAGGCGACCTGCGTGCCACACACCTGAAGCTCACTTCATTTTAGCTTCACGGAGGCGATATAATCTGTACGGGACAGGAGTTTCATTGCTAGTTGGATTGAGAAATAGTTTGTCAAGGCAAGCTATATTCTTTGACGCCTAACGTGACAGACCAGTTGAAGGCGTGAGCACTGACTATCAGTTCTTCCGAGTACTACTAATATGAGCTTGGTTCTCGGCCACTCCAACTGCATTTCAATGCAGGTGGCTGGACGTGAAAGCACTCGCGCGCTGATATTTTCCCGCAGTTCTAAAAAAAAAGAAAGGCAATGTGTTCGAGTTCATCCGGAGCTGTCTACGATATGATATGCCTATTTAGTTTAGCTTCTACTTCGGAATCTCGAGAATTCATTGACCAACCTGCTGATGTCGTGTTCGTGTCATACCAGCACAAAGGTCACCACTGCATGCGGCAATGGCGAGGAGAAAAGAAGTGATAGTGCTCAGATGGATGTCCGCAAGAAATAAGAGGATTGCGTGTGAGGGCCTGATGCAACGAAGCGAATCGTTTCACGCCCACACTTATACTTCCGCCTACGGGACAGGGAGTTTGTTTCGATGCCACTAGAGTGCCACGTGGCGTTTCACGTTGTTTTCTTTTTTTTACGTTAAGCTCGGTGCGCGTGTCCGCGTGCTACGAACGGGACGTTGTTGAAACGAGCGCTCATTCGCTTTGCTGTCGCCGGAAGCAGGCAATCATGGGGACGGCTGCTATCACGAGGTTGGGGGGGGGGGGGGGGGGCAGAACGAGACAATAAAGAGATGCGTCTGCCAAGGTTGATGAGGTGTCATGCTACTGCTTTTTTTTTGCGTCCTTCCTCCTCTGTGTACCTACATTTTGAGTTTAGCTTTGTTACGGGCACACTTGGCCGATGACCGTTTGAGGACATGACCTCTTTTTGCACTGCCGCAACCTTGTAAACAGATGACCGATGGGAATCGACAGACATATGCCGTACAACTAACGAAATTCTGACCTAAGTGGCGTTGACATGATTTGACTTCATCGCTAATGGCAGACAAGTGAAAGAGGGTTGTGAAAATTTGTTTTTCTTTTACTCTTAGCAGTGAAAACACCTAAACCCCAACTTCAAGTGAATAAAACTTAACGCTCTGACCTAGTACGCAGCAACTACGTGGGGTGCTCAGTAAGTTATGCCTGCCAGGAAGTAGCTTTTTTAATCCTCCTGAAAACGCTAAGGCGCCCGTGTGCTGTGCGATGTCAGTGCACGTTAAAGATCCCCAGGTGGTCGAAATTATTCCGGAGCCCTCCACTACGGCACCTATCTCTTCCTTTCTTCTTTCACTCCCTCCTTTAGCCCTTCCCTTACGGCGCGGTTCAGGTGTCCAACGATATATGAGACAGATACTGCGCCATTTCCTTTCCCCCCAAAACCAATTATTATTATTATTATTTAATCCTCCTGTAACGCTTGTTACCCACTGTGTCGCTTAACCTGAGAGCAAGAGCCAGATGAACTTTTTAGACGCGGCCCGCCTGACTAAAGAAATGCCATGACGATGTATCGGCATCGCTGTATTTAACGCAACCGACAAAACGACTTCACGCTCAGGCACTGCTGGGAGTCTTAGGTGAGCCAGCAGGTGTTGTAAAAATAGAGACTTTTAGCATAGCAGAGAGATACTATTGCGGATACGTATACCGGTTGACCGGACGTCGACTGTGCACGCGCAATGTCTCCGCCCCTACCACTGCGCACGCACAGCCGCCGTTCGGTCGACCGGTATACGTCTACGCTAATACGTCTCAGCTATGCTAAATGTCTTCAGATGTTTCGCAGCGTATATACAAAGGCTGGCAGATTTAACTTACACGTGAAAATGCTGCGCACAGGAATGGTGCACTTGACGAATTAATTGTAATAATAAAATAATAAATATTTCGTTTTGTTAGCATTTAATTGGTGCAACTTGTATATTGTGAGCGCAAATAATAAACAAATGAATGAAGCAATTTATGGCCCGCAGAAAAAACGAAAGGTAAAAGGTTTTGTTTTTTGTGCCAAACTTGCACGAAAGAAGAGAAATTAAAAAAAATGTATATCTTCAAAAACTCTTGTTTCTACTTGACTTGAAAACTCATGTTGACTTGAAAAAAGCAGGATCCAATTTTTCGACAAAAATTCTGACAACAAAAATAAATCAAGCTTAAAAATTGAGGGCCTCTATCATATTGGAGCAATGAACAGACATTTTGAACTCACTGTGAGCAATCGACGGCGGTGATTACGAAGCAATTGCTTGACGTGCTGTGTGAATGACCCGCGGAGCTGGCTTCAGTAACAATGGCTCCCGATGAGATAAGTCACAAGAAGGACGTGAGTTGCGTTTCTCTTGATGGCTGTCATTCCGTAGCGGTTTAATTATTGCACCCCCAAAGCAAAAAAGCAAAGTAATTCACTCCACAGCCGTTTGAAACAAATGAAAGAAACAGAGAATGCGGTGAGCGTTGTTATAAAGTAAATTCAACCTGCTCCGTAAAGTGGGTGCTTCGTGAAAACGACGGCTATCTTCCATGCTTGCCCTATCGGAACGTATTTGATTCCATACAACGATGGTGAGTAAAGGAGTGTAGATTAGAAAAAAAATTGTATTGCACCTTTCGGTGCTAACCTTATGGCGATGATTACTGCGATGGGAAACTTATTTCTGTGAGGAAATAAAGTTATCGCATAGGGTGAAGAGGGCATGCATCTCATAAAATCGACATTTTTTGCAACGGAATGCTGAGAAGCGGAAGAAAATATTAGTTTTGCAGCCATGATACTCGCAGTATTTTTGCAGTTTGAAAGTATGAAGCCAACAGGCAGCGCGAAACGAAATGAACAAATGTTGAAGGTCGTAGGAGAGCCTCAGCCCCCTAGCAACGTTTCGACTAGAAGAGACTTATTCTGCATAAATCATGGAGAAGCTGTAATATATTTTTTTCCTGTAGTTACATACTGACTTACGCGGTTCATTCAAGTTTCGGAAGCATAAGTATTGTATAAAGAATAGTTTTTTACGAATGTGGGCCAGCGACGAAGTTGCGGAGAAAATGCTCTAGTGTGCAGTTAGATTTGTTACTTGTGTGTTCCGTAGGAGTGATCTGAGCCGCAGTCACCTAAGATATGAACGACTTCGAGTAGTTTTATCAAAAATAAAAATTTTGGAAGAATGTCGTTCAAGTAATATGGGCACAAAGTTTCTCTCTGGGAAATAATTTTTTTTGTGAAAACTGAAATAATTAACGTTTTCGAGGAGGCGGCGGAGAGCAATCGGTGATCCCAGTAAGATGCTTCGGTCCTTCTGGCTGCTTCACTTGGCTGATGACTGTGATCTGAAACAAAAAGAAACAACAAAAAACGGCACGATGTAACGGATTAGAATATTGTGCAATTCTTTGGCCTAAACAAGAACATTTGTCCTGCTTTTCCCTACTCGTCTACACCGACACGTTAGGTACATAGCGAATCCGCAGCCAATGTCTCAGACGTCTTCCTGATTCCTTTGAGAATGACCGACATCCTCAAAGATTAGATTAAGATGGTAAAAGGAAGCCGACCCAGTTCTGGATAAAGTCCTCAAGCCGTTCCCTGGATATCTTGTCGTTTCGCCTTATCATCGAACTGGAGAGAGGGCGACTAACGCATCTTCGGCCCCGTCCGTTCTTTGGCTCTATCGCTCAAGGAGCCCTGCGCACAACTTCCGTTGCGGTGGTGCCTTAGTGATAATCTGATACGGTAGCCAAAAGCAGCGCCCTCACCCAGACTGGAATGTCCCTACGACCGTCCCTGGCTCATCGAAGCCCACAGGAGCGTCTACGTCGAACAGGCGCTTCTAAACTGCTCACCAGCTGAATCATTAAGCATCCGCCACAGAAAGGTATCCCAAGTAATTTTTCATGCACTTTCCTTTTCCATAAAGGGAGATTTTGCTTCTATGCTGTTTCAGAAAAGAATTCATTTGCATAACAAAAACAGCAGTTCGTACCTTTCCGTGAGCGTGCTGACAAGACGGTATCTTATTACTAAATTTTAAGTGAGACTGGTGCGAGGAGATTTTGCCGGCCATTTTATGATTACTGCAGGTAATCGCAAACGCTGTAATAAAACAACGACATTTTTTTTTACTTTCTTGTAAAGGCAGCTACCTTACCTCGGTAGAAGCTATCCTCTGCCAGAAGCTTACTTTACTTTTGTAAGTTTTCACGAGTGTTACCAACACACGCGCAGAAGTAGCGGAGTGTGAGGCAAAACGCGACACAAATTGGGGAAGCATAGCCTTATTTTTATTTTTCACAAACATCAAGAAAGAAATATTACAGAACTATTTACCACCATCCTGTAATGGCGCACCAAGAACACGAAGAAGCGAGCTGAAGCGGCAGACAGAAAAAAAATTCTAATATTCAAAACTTCAAAATGTTGCATTGTGTCCCAAGCCGCGGGTCAAAATGAGATAGCGCACGGGGAAAAATGAGAGGGCCTTCCAAAGTAAACACATTATCCAACCTTTCAATGCATGCACACGAAGTTGGCACTATTGGCATCAACACCATGTTTGTGATTATGTTGTCATGAGAAATACTCTATGCAGGCTCAACGCGGCCCTGCTTTTGTCCTACGACTCGATACAAACTTCGTGATTGCACTGACAGGCTTTACGTGTTGCCTGACTTCGGGTTTATTCTGAATTTCCTGCCTTCTTCTCCACTTTTTGTCTCTTGGTCTCACAGCTGTTGCGCTTGCGCTTTGTTCCTACTGAATATGCATGCGATATTGTTGTCTGGCAGCACGAGAACACGCGATGTTCAGGTATTTGTAAATCCCACTGAACGCCACCACAGTGTGTTGTACAAGTAACGATTCTTGCAAGTCCGAATGAGTGCGCCGCTTACATGCCAAAAAATGTTTCGTGCATTTCCTATCTTTCGGATTCCTTCATTTTCTCTTCAAATGGGGGCGTTCTGTGGGGCACCTAATTATTTGGCGGAACCGATGTTTCTTGCTGCTCCTTCTTCTTCTTCTTCTGCTCCTCAGAGCTTGCTTTGTCTTGTTCGCATATGTTGGTAATAAGTATTTTTTTTCTTGTCCGTCCGGACAATCTTGGAGAGCGAGAAAACAAAAGCAGAGCTTCGGAGCAAGAAATAAAGTCACTAATTTTACTTTAGACCATACAGACGCCACGATGCAACGTTCTGTCGCACTTACGGGGCCTACTGCTAAAATGTTTTCATGAGAACGCGAGGACTAAGCCCACTTAAACGTTACATAATTTATGGTGAATAATGAAGTGTGGGAAATAAATGCTTAAATTAGTCCGGAACGATTTTTCGGTTCTGCTGCACAGTACAAAAAAAAAAATGATCTGCAAAAATTCGCTCATTCTGACTGATCCTCGTTCGCCAAGGCTCACTTTGGGATTTTTTTTTTCTTCTTGAGAAATACCGGTCTTGTTGCCTTAAGCTGAGTTGTAGTATACACGCGGCAGGTCATTTCCTTCTCTCCACTTTGACGCCTGCCAACTGTGGCACGTGGCATTTATTTTAACTTAACAAAATTAAAACAAAAATGCCAAGTTAAAATAAGTTCAAGTAATCAATTATTTCAATTTTTATTTACCACATACTGCGCACTAAAATATGGTCCAAGCAGCAGAGGAAGAATCTAAAACAATGTAGTAGTAAAAATGCGACCTTAAAAAAAATGGCATTCCTACTGACAAAGAAGGTAAAAAAAAATGAATGACGCCTCTTGCACAAAACCAAATGAGCTGCTGTCTCGCAGAAAGAGGCCACACAAGAAAGGAAACAACACGCTACGTAAACAACCTAGCTCATTATAGACAACGCCAACTGACCGTTCATATTACTCAACGTAGGCAAGCAGAAGAGAATCATGTGACAGTGCGTTCCGTTCTGTGATCATATTAGGGAAAAACGAATAGTTATGGACTTTCGTACGAGCAAAACTAGGCTCAATACAGTATTTATGCTTATGACAAGACTTTTTAGATGAGCTTTCGCTCATCTAAAAATATTCTTGTGGGAAGTGGCCGCAGCACGCTGAAGTGGTGCACAAGAGCCCTCTAGTGCACATCATTTGTTAGTGTGACCATTAGTGCGAACCTCGCTTTCGCATTCATTGTTTTGGCGTTGGGTAGTGTGGAAAGGTCTTCTGTTGCGTAGGTGCTCGTTGGTACTGTTCCATATTAAGGGCCAAATAAACTCACATATTGGCCGCATAGATTCCTGATCAGGGTCGGAGCATTCGGTATATATTAATTCGCGTGCAAAATGTTTTCCTTTCCGAACGAAGTTTGAACCTCAGGGCTGGACCCACCGACCCAGGTGATATCCCGACGCACATGTGTGCCTCGTTTTTGTTGTCAACACTGTGTGTACAGACTTTCCACGGTCTGAACTGAGGGGACGGGAAAGAGTGTCACAGAAATTAGAAACCGTCATTTCGTTTTGTTGGTTTTCTTTTGGAGTAAAAAAAATGACAATGATCTTTTACGGTTTAGTCCCATTAAACGCAAGAACCATGTTACATTTTCTCCTGCATTCGGTTTGGACTAGGTTTCACACCCTGGATCTGATAGAGGTGACAAGTTGCGACCGTTTTTTTGCGACTTTCTATTTTTGTCAATTACTTGCTTTTTACTGTTCATCGACCTCACCTTTAGAACTGGAGTCAGCGTGTACCGATTCTGCTGTGAAATACCGGAGTCTATACAGCGACAACTTTGCGTCTGCTCTGGCATCACGGCTGTCAGTGATAAAGGGGACAAAAAAAGGCTCGGGCAAATGATTTTTACAAAATACCGCCCCTGCTTTGCACTTCTCAGCAAAACGATTTGCAATATAGTCAGAGCAGCCAAACCCATCAAAACCTTATTAGTTTAGTACTGAGCTATCATTGTGTCTGCAATCTTCTCATCATAAATCTTATCCTGTCACAGCTGATAAAGACTGGCCAGTATTAGGTACTTAGAGAGATAATGGAGAGAGAACATCACAGGACAAGCAGAAGCACCGTGCGTTATTAGAAGTTGAATTTAATCTACCCAGGGCATAGTATGTGTATTACAAAGGTACCTTTACCTAGGGCTTGTTGAAAAATAAGTATCCTTAGCTTCGGCAAGACAAGATGAAACCGAAACTGATCAACTGACCTACGAGTATTAAATCTACTTCACAAAGGGTAAAGCGTTACAACTGCACTCTTTAATAGATTACAGTGCGAATCAAAAATTGCTCAATAACCTCCTTCTCGTCATACCTTCCGTTCTGCAGACCAGACATGACAACGATGGCTCTGTGGCTCTTTCTGACAGGTGAGTTTCGCGTTTACACATTTTGCTCTGCTACAGCTGATATCCTGCACATAAAACTTCTGGTCAGTTTCGAAAGCTTTTTGTGCATGTGTAACCAAGCTCGTCGCATGACGTGCGGCGCAATATGGGGCAGGGTCCGTAGGTGCACGGCTCACGTGATTAGTGAGCAGCCATAAGCAACACATATTCCTAAAGATAGAGCATACAAATACTTGGAACCATGTCAGGCTGTACCTTCACAACGTAACTTGCAAGGTACGAGGATAGTCCAGCGATATTATTAATTATTTTCCCGTTTAAGCTTGTCTCTCGGTTCATCTTCAGTTGCGTGCCGAATTATAGAGGCCAGTACTAACATGATATTACTCATGGAAAGATTGAAATGCTACAAAATACTGATTGATTCCAAGATAGATAGATAGATAAAGATGAGGAGGGAAAGGCAGGCATGTTAACCAGAAAGGGATTGATTCCAAGAGTTGCTGAAAAATACACGAGGTGAACGGAATTTGAAGGCGTGATCATTAACACTAACACAGGCGGATGGTGCTTCAGGTGAAATGATAAGGTTCGACGGAATTCGAAGTGGATAAAATGTTAGGAACGACGCAACAGTTTAGCCCATTGCAGAGATAGCGTCACAGAAGGCCTCCGTAGCTACTGCATGCAGCCAGACAGTTGCGTTGTGTCCCGCTTAGTAAAGACCACCCCCGTTCCTTGTCTCGCGAGACGGGATATATGCACGTAATTAAAGCTGCAAATGGGCCTAGTTTGTTCATATTTAACTTCATCAGTGAGCTACTCATGTCAACGAACAACACTGAATGCAAAAACCACACACAGACTGGGATATATGCAGCAGTCAAAAGGATACACACTCGGCTTTGCTTAGCTTAATTTCCTGCTTCGATCATATCATTGAGAATCGTTTGGAAAGGCTCAAGAAAAAAATGTCAGATTTCGTTCTTTTCATGTCATAAGTGCAGCTTGCGCAAGTTTTAAGCAAGTAAGGCGTGCACGATAGCTTTGGCCACTTTATAAACTGTTAAAAACTAAGCTGATCTTTTTGTTGTGCCTTTTCACCCCTGAAATAATAACGTTATTGCTGTCGTGTCAATCTGGTGTTCATAAGTGTGGTAAAAAATAAACAAAGCAACTGATCCACGCGATGATCCAGTTCGGCGGGATAATAGCTATAAGCAATGTTATTAAATTATTTTGCCCAATTGACAAAGCGGCAAGAGCAACGTTTTCTCTAAAGCCGTGATACTCATGGTGTGATTGTAGGTCAATAAAATGGGACACGTGACGCATTGCTAGCGTCTTCGGTGCTATGCATTTGAAGGTGAATTACCATTGTTCAGAATAAAGTAATGTTTTGTGCATTCGTACCTTGGCACAGACGGGACGTTTACGAAGCTGCGTTGAAGCTTTCTACGAATGCAAATGCGCTGTTAGTTATGACAAGTCGCTTAAAGTGGAGTACGCATCTTGCTTGCTGACCTTGATGTTCAATGAATGTTGTACCTTCTGAATCGTGTCGGAACCTAACAAAGAATGCTCACGTAGGCGTCGGCGCTAGTTCCACGATAATACTTACGATCTATTGGCAAGTCGTGCGCCGTCAGTATGGTCTTAGAGCATTTGTTCGTTACTTAATGGCGGGGCATGTCTCAAGTATTATTTAAAACGTGGATGATTTAGAAACACCGACAGTTATTCTAGCAGAGACAGTATGCTAGCACACTAGCTCAAGTTTGTTTTCCAAACTTCTGATTTTTAAAACAAGACAACCGCTTCATACGCCACAGCCAACTTGGTAAAAAGGAAACGCTCTCTCGAATGCTGACTCCAGCAAATGTCTCCAGCGCACTTCAAGCACTGTGCTAGTGAAAAATGTGGAAGCTGTGGCTCGCGTCTACCTATATCGATTGCCAGCACCGACCGGGGGTCATATATTGCAAGCCTCTTTTTTACTTTCCTTTTTTTCGTCCCTTTATCATTGGCAACAGCCGCCGGCGGTTTCGTCAGGGCTGATAGCCTATAAACGGTGTGTTATTCGCCAGCTCTTTAAACAAAGGCAAGTTGACCAACGTCAAAGCGGCAATTAAAATGAAAATGGAAAGAAGGCTTACAGAATATTTTACAGAATAAAGTGAAAGAGGGGGGGGGGAAAGGTCTTTACACAAGTCCCCCTAGAAGCGTATTTTGTAAGGTTTAATTTAGTTTTTTCCTTTCTTTTGGAGCCATGACATTGGTGGCGGCTTTCTGATGACATGGGCTGTGGCGGGCACGACATCAGTGAGGCAAGACCAAAAGAAGAGAAAACGAAACATTGAAAATGCGATTTGAGAGCATTTCGTTCCCTTGCTTATGAATAGGGTACGAGAGCTAATTTATTTATTTAGTCCTAATACCTCGAGGGTTCTCAGACGAGGGTGTTACATGGAGGAGGGCAAAACATAGCAGAAATATTAGAATGCAATTTAAACTTAAAAATATGCCAAAAAGCAACTAAAACATAAGAACAAATAAAGCAAGAGCTTACGGCAGCGGCTGAGTGGCTTCAACTTTCGGATTCTGATCCGAAGTTCGCGGGTTCAATTACGGTGGTGGCGGCCGTATTTCAATATAACTCAAATACAAAAACGCCCGTCTGCGGTGCGATGTCAGTGTTCGTTAATGAACCCAAGGGGATGTAAATTAATCTGGAGCCCTCCACTACGGGGCCCCTCATAGCCCATGTGTCGCCTCGGGACGTTAAACCCCATGATTTGAAAATAAACAAAGAAGCACAAGTGGTAAACAAAATATGATTAGCAGGAAATCTGCACGTGACTATCACTTCTTAAAGTTTCTTGAGGCTGGTAATGTTGCCTTTAGTTGCAATGTTAGAGGGCATCCGGTTTTCGTCAATACTGGGTTGGGTCTAGGTGTAAATGACTTGGCTTAAAAAGATGTGTAGGATGTAATGATTTTAACCTTGGAGGGATGATCACGGCGTGGAAAAACAGCAGAGGGTGAGAGTAAGAATTCATCATGAAGCAACGGATGATGATAAATTCGATTAAAGAAAGATAAGCAAACAAGTTTGCACCGATAAGAAAGGTTATCTATATCAGTACAAGATTTCAATAAAGTGACGCAAATGGAACGCGACTACCCTGAAAAAAAAATGAAGCGAACAGCACGAGTCTGCACGGATTTGATGCCACCTACGGTGTAACCTTTATCCGGGTCCTATATGGCTGAAGCTTTTTCATTATTGGGTCGAATTAGGCTGGTATGAGCTGGTTTTCGAAACTGCTCAGGAAATTGTCGAAGGGCCCGTTTTAGAAGGCCAGAAAGAGGTCAGCAGATGCTAGAATTAAGTTAATGAGATAGCTCCAGGTTAAGTCGGACTGAAGATGAAATCCTAAGTATTTGTAAGTAGTTGCTATCTTAACTGCTTTTTTTATTAGGAAGTATACTCCGCAAGAACCAGTGAAGAAGACGTGCTTTGTTTCAGAGTTGTTTGTAATCATGAGCCACGATGAACACCATGTGTTGATTGAATAAAATCAGTTTGTAAAGAGTAACTGTCAATGTCGCTATTAACGTTACGGTATACTACACAGTCGGCAGTAAATATTCTAATCAGAGACAAAACTCAAGCGGGTCAGTCATTAATAAATGTTAGATAGAGCAAGAGATCAAGGTCGCTTCTTGGGCGATGGTAGAATTAGAATCATTACCAGAGATGAACTGAACGCGAGATGAGAGGAAGTCTTTAATTTAAGCTAGAACATGGGTATGAATAATAAGGTGCTCTAACGTAAGTAAAAGTCTGTGCTGAGGGACCCGGTCAAAGGCCTTGGAAATGTCAAGAAAAAAAGGGTCAGCTTGCATCCCGGTGTCTGTTCAAGTAAGTCGCAGTGATTTGAGTGCGCTGAGTGTCAAATGAGAATTTTAGGGGAAACCGTGCTGACACTCAAATATAATGTGATCTTCGAGATAACGACTAATTTGAGTGATTATGACGTGTTCAAAGACCTTATAATGGATAGTGCAAGTCAATGAAATGGGTCGCTGCAGTCACTAGTTTTTATTGGGGTATTACCCTGACATCAAGCCAGCCATGAGTAATTCAGCCAGAAAAGGACTAGGAAAAGGGGCAGATAATACTTGATAAATACTCTAAGAAATGGGCTTCGAGTGTTTTATGTTTCTTTTTCTCGGCTCGCGCAGCAGCAGCGGCTGCAATCAGCGGGACGAGTGGCCAACAGCTTGCCTTCTGGGACGCCGACAACTACGTGGACCAGATCATCCTAGTGAAGCTGGCGGCGCACAGCGCGCGCTTAGACCCGCTAGAGGTGGCGCCGTTCGCTCTGCACAACAGCCACGACAAGCTGTACGGACCCGTGCGGTTCCACGTGTCGAAAGTGTCAGGTCTCGGCCGGCTGGCCCGCGTGCAGAGGGGAGACCAGTGCGCCAGTGCCACTGAAGACTTCCCGGATGGCGCCAACGTCACCTGCCACGTCCGCTTCGAGGCCATTAAGGTGAGAGCGCACTCAGTCTGGCGATGAACGCTGCCAAATGCAGTAATAATAATAATAATTGGTTTTGGGGGAAAGGAAATGGCGCAGTATCTGTCTCATATATGGTTGGACACCTGAACCGCGCCGTAAAGGAAGGGATAAAGGAGGGAGTGAAAGAAGAAAGGAAGAAAGAGGTGCCGTAGTGGAGGGCTCCGGAATAATTTCGACCACCTGGGGATCTTTAACGTGCACTGACATCGCACAGCACACGGGCGCCTTACCGTTTTTCCTCCATAAAAACGCAGCCGCCGCGGTCGGGTTCGAACCCGGAAACTCCGGATCAGTAGTCGAGCGCCCTAACCACTGAGCCACCGCGGCGGGTGTACCAAATGCAGGAAAGACGCAGATTTTGTCGCATTCTGGGTGGCCAGCTGAACCGGCCGCGCCGAGAGAGGGAAAGGCTGCGGAAAGAAAAACGCGCCGTAGTGGAGAGCTCCGGATTGACTTGGACCTTCAGTGGGCATTGACATTGCGCACCAAATGGGCATGACAGTGCAGGTGCCGGGATTCAGCCCCGCTACCTCGTACTGTGAAGACGCACGCCAATCAATAGCCACTGAGCCACCGCCGAGCGCAACAACGCTGTCCCATAACGCCAAAAGGAGAATGGGATAGTGAGCGTGTACACATATTGCGATTACTCCCACGCGCATTCTGTCAAAGTTCTGGCTGCAGCAGAATACCGGCCTTTAGTACCAGCTGTCTTGAGCCGCCCAACTCTACCTGCACAGCCCATCAAAGCGCAAAAAGAACTTTCGTGCATGCGTTTAACTCTGCCACACTGATGTGATAACTGAACATGGTTGCCTGGCAGCGCAGAAATGAACGGTGGAATGGTGCTAGCTCATGTGCACCTCTGGCTTCTACGTGCAATTTGTCTGTCACACTCTCATCGAACACGACGGTGCACTCGAGTCAGCAGGATGCTGAAATCTGTAACGCATAGGCGTCGGATACAAAAGCACCGTTACTGCGGCACCTGACATGCGGCGTTAGAAGCTCGTCTCGGGCGCCTGATAAGTCTGGCAAATTACTTCGGCGCGCCAAGTAGGCGTCGGGTCTCAGTCACCAAGTGTGGCAGAGAGACAACTTTTGCACGGAAGCCTCGGCGTCGGAAGAGCCAGCGCCGATGGTCATTTCACGCAATGCACTCATGAATTTTAGTACTGCCCTTTTATAGCCGCCGCGGTGGCTAAGTGGTTATGGCGCTCGGCTACTGGCCCGAAAGACGCGGGCTCGATCCCGGCCGCGGCTGTCGAATTTCGATGGAGGCGAAGTTCTAGAGGTCCGTGTACTGTGCGACGTCAGTGCACGTTAAGTAACTCCAGGTGGTAGAAATTTCCGGAGCCCTCCACTACGGCGTCTCTCATAGCCTGAGTCGCTTTCTGACGTTAAACACCCATAAACCAAACCAAACCAAATTTTAGTACCTGGGACAGGAGACTAATACCTCTGCCACACGGTAAATGTCATTCCCATCGAATGACATTAGCACCTAATGCCATTAATCGGCTGCTACAGGGGAACATTTAATGTCATTAGGTTGGAAAGACATTCGCCACCGAATGAGTTTGGGGAAGTCATTCGCATTCGATCTCGATCCGAATGTGCACTCTGAACGCCAGATACGCAAAAAAAAACAAGCGATGCGAATTGCCAAAGTTAGTAATTGTATTTATTTAGTTCAGCTAAAGAAATATTATTTTTGGTGTGAACCTCTTGACACTAGAAGCTGTCGTGGATAGCTGTTACTCTCGGTCCCAGCAGCAGCTAACGGCAGCGGCCGACCATGAAGCAGGGCCTTTCCCGCGACCGTCGATCATTTTGGGTTGAGTGTTTCTTGCTGGTTGACGCTCCATGTTCGTTTAGCTCGCAAGTACTTAAAGGTGTAACTGAGCACTTCACCTTTTGGAAGTCATTTCCACGCTCCGCGCGCCGCCGCGTCAGCCATTTTGTTTGTTTACTTTTATCGGATTTGGGGTTGACTTTGTACTTGGCTTGGCTTTTCATGGCTAAAGTGCTGGAGAATTGCCGGAAATAATATTTGAAGCTTATATTACTGTACAGAAATGTCCTCACCTACTTTTTAAACACTACATAACAATTCAAAGCCTTTTATGCGCGCTGATGTCTTTCAATTGTACTATTTTTTTCACTGATCGTCACTGTCATAATTTTCGAATGACATTATTTTTTACCGTGTAGCACCGAAGGAGACCGAACGACATTCGATGCGTGGAATGACATTCGTTTTGGAATGACATTAAATGTGCCGTGTGCCAGGGGTATAAGTTAAAGCATCTCTTTTCGTGTGAAGCAGTGACCGCTTCCCACTGGCAACGGCCGTGCAAATACCTGTCACCGCTATGCTGACGTGATGAACATAGCAGGAAGAGAACTGAAGGGTGATTGCGGCTACGGGACGTATTTTATAAATTCGACGAAAAAACAATAAAATTCTACCTCGATGTGAACTGGACGAAAGCATTTTTGAACGGGAAAATGTTTATGAACGCAATATTTATACATTATAAATTTATCTATATAACAATCAATATATCCGGATATCTCCCTTGCTTGCACTTGCTTGCACAGGCTTGCACTTTTTGTTATCAACGTTTTTGCTATGGTCAAAAACTTTGCCCATTGGTTTTCTATGGCACTCTTATGTTCGATGCGAGTGATAGAAGAACTTTAAAAGAAAGATTTTGCAACACATAGGCAGAATGGACCATTATCTTCAATATTTCTAAAGAATTTTCCAATATTCAAAATTTTTGTGCAAGAACGTTGGACATGATGTACGTTAGCGCGTGGTTCAGTCCATTGTACTGCTAATAGCTACGCAAGTTTTCATCGTCATATCGTCGCGGTGTGCTCGAATCCCGGGTGCGAAGGAAGACTTAAGCTCATTGCTCTAGAATAATCTTTTACAAAAACGGTCTATAGACACTCTATAGACTCTCTATAGACTTCTTATAGAATATATTGCCTCCCTATAGATATTTATTTTGTCTATTCACAGTCTATAGACAATTGATAGACTAATGTCTACTAAAAGTGTATGGCCAAAATCTACAGATTGTTTGTAGACTGTAGAATTTGTATTGCCTATAGACTGTTCGCTAGGGTTTGTCTAGAGAAAGTCTATAGACTTTATAGACAGAAGTCTACAGACTGTCTAAAGAAATTCATGTAAAGGATACTCGCTTTACTGCTTACGCAGGTATACTTGGACAGCCTCCTGACCCGCGACGGAGAACAGGTCATGGAGGTCAAAGCCAACGTCACCTTCCGGGACGTCCTGGCGCGACTAAATGTGCGTCTAGTGCCTTGGCACGACCCGGTGGCCAACCTCACCGTGGGCGCCACCTTTAGCAACCTGCGCTCGGCATTCGATGGCCTCAATGAGACTCCGCAAACGCAGAAGCTCATCTGGGGATACGAGAAGGCAGCCAAGGACATCGTCGCTCAGGCCATCACTGTTGACCTTAGCGAGGCCTTGAGCAAAGCCGCCTCCGAGGTGGCCTTTCCTTGCTGCCACAGCTAGGCGCTAAACCGCAAATGTGCTTGGAAGGGACTGGGTGCCTAATGCAAGACATCATCACAAGCGATAACCTGCGTAAAGTTGAACGACCGGGAACCTTCGAACGGTGTCTTTTGCAGTATTTGGTTGCTCTATCTACCCCACTTCTCCCTGATGCCAGTGATTGGCTGCCAGCTAGCTTTAGTGCTCCAAATTATGGACGTTTAGATTAATTAATCTCTGTCTTTCAATAAATTGAATTCTGTCTGTACTGGCAGACGAAAAGGGAAAATTGGAGGCCTAGCCCCACCCTTATCAAAATGGTCTGTCGACTGTCCATAGATTTTTTATAGACTCTATTGCCTTCCTATAGATATTTCCTTTCGTCTATTCATAGTCTATAGACTGTCTATAGACAAAAGTTCACTGTAAGTGTATGGCCATAAATCTATAGATTGTCTATTGACTGTTTATAGGATGTGATATGTATTGCCTATCAACTAGTCTATAAGATTTGTCTATATAAAGTGTGTAGACTTTATAGAAAAACTTTTGTAGACAGCCTATAGACTGTCTAAAAAAATTTGTGTAAGGGCAGACATTGTGTCAGTCCTTGGGTGTACGCTAAAATGATTTTTTTTTATGCCAGAGTGTCAGAAATGCAACTTCTTATTTCGTGAGCAGAGGAATGCAGGCGATGATTTTTTTGGCGTTTCGATCGACAGTTTCATGGGCGCAATGTTTAATTATCCGCTGCATTCCACGTTTAAAAAGTGCTTGAAGCAGCAGACAGAATCTAGTATGTCTGCCCCGTTTCCTCCATTTTTAAAAGACAGCGGTAGCTTCTACCAAAGAATTTCGACAAACACGCAAAATTTCTACTAACTTTTATTAGGTGCTCTACAAGTTAGCGAAGGTGCGTGGCATGTTAGGTTCGGTGCTGAGGCGGACGCGCAGATAGGGCCGTCACCGAAAAATAACACAAACAAAATAGCTTAGCGAAGGCCGTAATGGATGTTGTCGGCTCCAGCTTCACGCCACATCACGCTTCAAACTTCGAAAAGTAAAAGTGTCCAGAGAGACAGATTTGAAAAAAAAAACACACACACACAAAAAGAAAACAGGTGCGGAGCCTTAGGTTAGGAACTCGGGGAAGTCCTTCGCATGGAACTGATCAATTTGCCCGGGAGTAACTGTTCTCGAGAGGCGGGCAACCAAACTCCCTCTCGTATGAGGAAGCCCCAGTTTGGTGCATAAAAAGAGAAATAACAACAGTACACCGGCAATCTTTAAGACTACTGACCTGGCTTTTTTTTTTTTTTCATCTGGGCTTCGTAACACGCCAGAACTTCCAGGCCTGGATCTTGCTGCTTCGTTCCTGGAAGAACATTAATCAAATGCCTTCTATTCTGGCAGTTTTCGTGCAGTCGCGTGAGCTATATCTTATGGCCCTCGCAAGCGGTATATAAAGCCACAGCTCAGAAGTGAGTGAACCGTGAAACATCTATACAACCGGGGACAGAAAACCGAGACTGGATCGTCGATTTCTTCTTTTAAGCTATTTTTAATCTCCACAAAGAAGGCCGAGCAGCAAACTCAGGTAAAAAAAGAGAGAGATTTGTGTTCGGAGCCTCCATGCTTTTCGCTCACTGGCGTGGAATTCCTGGAGTTAGTTTCGAGAAATTCTTCATCCATAATAAAGAAAACACCAAGGGTAGACAGCTGGGCTAGTTGGTTTGCATTACTGGTACCAGCATGCGCTGGTACCATGTTCCATAGTAAAGAAAACACAATAAATTCCAGTATACAGCGCCCGGGCTATATATGTATAAAGTTATAGTTTTGGTCTTTGCGGATATATAGAATTTTTTTTTGCAGTATCATCGAAATAGCGTCTCAACGTGATTCTATGTAGCCGGTGCGGTACCGGTATGCGGACATACCGAGGGTGGTCTGTACGCTGGAAATTACGGTAAGAGTAAATGTTGAAGTGATTTACTGAAACCAAGAAGGCAGCCAATTTTAAATGCGTTAAGCATGCCTTCTGTCGCTCTCAGGGTATGCTAGCATATCTAACAGCTCAACGGCACAGGCTGGCTCTTGTGTGGACCATGCGCGATGAAACATTAGGCGCGCCACGAAGGACAGGTTAAGAACTACAACACTCATTTTCTCGTACGATAAGAGATGACACCTACAGAATAAACACTTTAAAACTGGGGTCTTTTCCTGCCTGTCCTGGAGGTGTGTCTTGTACTACATCTGCATTATGATTCACTGCACGAGGAACCAACCAGCTAAGCCCTTCACAAGCTGTACTGAAAGTGGCGAGCACTCCCGCAGCTTCATTGGCGTTCAACAAACTCTCCGATTAAATTTGCTGTACAGCTCTGCAGTTGACTTCTCGCCCGATGCGCGTTTGCAAACCTTGGCTGACACAGGAAAGACTAATGCGCCACCAGGGCGGCGTTAGAGTCACGAACGGCCACGCTATTGATCTTCGCACGAATACGACTCACAGGAAGTGTTAGCCTTTAATAGCGCCCCCAGATTTCTCCGGTCGCCCAATTAGCGACATCATTTAATAAAGGACGATTTCTATGCTCACCACACTGTGGGGCCTTTGGCAAGTCATTTCGCGAGCAGCTACTTACACAAACGCCGCTCAGCCAGCTTCCGGTGTTTAGACAGCCTTCATTTCAGCACAGAACTTCCTTGCAGTATGAGCTAATGTGTCAAGATGACAGCGCCTGAAGAAGATATCGTGCTTCCTATATTTATGTTTGACTTTTTGACGCAAGTGGGCTAGCGCAATGCGTCTGCTTGTTTTACACCAAACCCGTCATTCGGCTGCAAGAAAAAAAGTAATGGCAAGAAAGGATCACTAAAAAATTCAAAAAACACCCTATCCACCGAGAAAAAAATGGGGAATATCTGGCGTCAAGTCGGCTGAAGGCAGCAATCGGAGCGTGCGAAAATCTATCGTTCGCGCTTGGGGCATCACCGACTTGCCAAGTAATGACAGGCTGTCAAAACCGGCAGTGGCGCCGCATAGAGAGCAAAGATAATACTACTTTTGTTGTGAAAAGAAGGCGAAGAACCGTTGTAATTGCTACAGCTGCCACTCAGAGCGACGCGAACGAAATAGCTAGAAGCAGAAGCAGACGCGTTGGAAGCGACGGCGTTGCAGCGTGGCTTAGTGCTAGTTCGAGCAGACGATCACATATGTAGGTCGCTCGCTATCGCAACTAATGAAACTTTGTTATTGGTATTTTGAACGACACGCGATATGTTGTGAGAGGCCATCAATTTTAATTAACTGCCGCCTGCTAATTGTTACTTTTTATTTTGTTGTCGAGATGGAAGCACCGAGACGTTAGTGATGCGTCGAAGCTGACTGCACAGGTATTGTGTGAATTTAGTTTAAGCGCTGCTTACTAATTATTACTGTGCTTTTTTGTTGTCGACCTGGAAGCTCTGAGACGTTAGTGATGCGTCGAATAAGACCGCACAGGTATCGTGCAGGTTTCACTTTTATGCTCATGTCTTCTTGATAAGTTATGATGCACCACGATGCTAACATCACGCTTATAATGCAGGTTCCCAATAACAGCGGCATGCTTTCCATGAGCAGTGGGAACGCTGCATGATAAGGAAAAACGAAGCAAGAATCATTTTGTTGTAGCAAAGTGCTAGAAGACAAGCCTCCTTTCTTATAATCGGAAGTTCTTGCTGCAATTAACACTGTTAATATCGACAGAGCTAGGGCAAAGTCTCGCGAATGTGGTTGTCCTTTCATTGTAAGTGTCGCATCCTTCGCGGCGTTGTGCCGGGCTTCTGTCTGCTGTTTTATTTTCCGAGCAGTATACATGGGCGTCCAGAGCACACCCCTATTTTTGTGAAGCGCATTCTGTTGCTTTAATTCCGCCGACGCAACACGGGTGAAGACTGCATTTCTGAACAAGAATTTTCTGCATTTCGAATACGAATTCATGATGATGATGATGATGATGGATTTTACGGCTCAAGGGCTGTTGGCGAAGTAGCGCCAATAGCATGAACACACGTTTCTTTCTACCCAAAGTGGCGTCAAAGACCCGTTTTCGAGCATTTCACCCCATAAAAGCCGATTACCTGATTGAGTGATTTTATCCCAAGTGGGCACCCTGCGGCTTTAGGGGTCAAACCCGGCACGACCTGCATACGAGGCGGATTCTCATACCTCTAGGCCAGCGCTGCGGTCGAACACGAATGCAAATTAGATTTGTCCTGAAAAAACAAAACCAAACAGCTGGCTCTAACGATTCGGGAGATGAAAGATGGCAGGGAAGGAGCAAAGAACTCTCGGAAAACAAATATGCTTTCTTTCCAGAGCGTGGATGAAAGTCAAAACGGCTAATTACGGAACATAACGGTGTAATTTTGCTGAATGTGAGACACGGACCATCGATGACTTTCTGCCGGCAGACGTCTGAAGTACTTAAAATCATGAGTAGTATGAAAAAAAAAAACGTGCCTTGGGGTTCTCCTAATACGATTCACCCTGTGCCTTGTGTGTCTTAACAGTATATTGTCCTTGTGCCTGGCCCAAGATATTTGCTATCCACTTTTATGCGACTGAATTTGTCCCTTGCTAAAGGCGTATGACAGTATTTCCACTGAGATCACGTAGAACAGAAGCATGAAGACATGCCATTTAGTGTAATGAACCAAAATCCTCGGATAATCCATTTGAAGGAGATAGATTTATTAAAGGCGCACAAATTAAAGCTGGGAAGGCAGCATGCGAAATTCTTGACGTGTCTTGTACTGGAAGGACCACCAAACATGCTGCTTCACCAGAAAGAAAATCATTTTTTTTTTGCGTAAACTGCACGAGTGCAACAAGAGGGAGCGCGAACAGCGCGACCGTATTCCACGGCGTTCATATCCAGACGTTGTCATCGCTCGATCATGGCCGGACTCGAGTGGTGGCGACGCGCGGTCTTTCATAAAAAGAAAAGCGCGCTCTCCCCTCGATACCGGCCGTGGCTCGATACGCCTAGTAAATCAGGGCGGCCATAGATGGCGCAGCGGGTACCGTTGAAGTAGTGTTCCTGTATATGCTCCCGCAGGGAGCAGAGTTGCGCGACTGCTTTCCTCGCGCCGCTCTTGACGCTATTCGCGGAACGGCTGTCACGTGATTCCGCTGACGACGTTTGTTCCATTTTGAAGTGGAGGAGCCGACTTTCCAGGCGCAACGTTGGTTCCTCGCCAGCCACAGTACCCTCTTGGCTGCCATCGTGATCGGACGCGTCCGGTGCGGTCGGCTGCGGTGTGTTCCCGCCTTTTCCGTGCGCTCCAGTTGTATATATTTTGATAGTGTGCAGTGACGGCAGCCTCCAGCTATGACGGGGTGCAGTGCGCCGAACTGCAAGAACCGTACCGAAAGCGGCAAAGCTTTTTACGCAGTGCCGTCCGGACGGTCAGCCGTACGGATAAGTAGTATAGGCTCAAGGGATGCGAACAGTCACAGTAGAAGATATGCAATTACGCATGTGGTGCACCACGGGAAGAGGGGTGCTATGCTGCAAGATTTAAGAGATATGGTGACCAGTGTGATTCGCCTCTCTGTCATCTATATTTCTCTAAAGGGTGGAGACCAGAAAATTTTTACTGCATGTGTTTTGTTTGGTATGATGCATAGGACACTAGTGACAGCGTATTACCTCGTGCAGTTGGTTTCGCCCGTAAATTAATAATTGATTTCTCTCCCTATGTATTTTCAGTTTCTGTGGCCGAAGGGTAGTTGCGGCATGGCAGGATTGCTATCACATGAGGTGTACAAAAAGTGCAATATAATTGTTGCTTCATATTTTAATCCATTCCAGCTCTTAGTGCTGGCCTGTTAAAATGACTGCTAGAGAATAAACAGCACAACATTACCATATTTGCACGGCTCACTTAGCCACATAACCTCCATTGTCTCATACTTCCCTCTGACATTGCAACCATCATTTGGCTATGTGCCTAGTCTGATAAAAATTACAGTTCAATAAAAATTATAAATTGTTCAGCAGGCACGCTCAAACTCCATGCGGCGACTCATGTTAGCCATCAACAAATTATCTTCATTTTTCCTGCAACGCTAAAGTTCCAAAAGAAAATGTGAACAAAGGTTTTGTTCCTAACCTGGCTCTACGTGACAGAGCATTTCTCATGTGCAGCCGCTGCCAGCCTGTCTGCTTATTCTGCTGCCACCTCCAGCATTTTGCACAAATGGTTTGTTTTGGGAAATAAAGAATATTTGACAAGCAAACTGTATGTGAAATTTTGTTCTAGTCCCAGTCTACTACACAAAAGTGGGAGGCCTGTCTCTCTGCATGAGAACAAGCTTTGCCTAGGATATTTAACTTTTTATTTGTTAAGAATACCCTTAAGGTTCCACCGACAAGGATGTTGACACTGGAGGAGAGGAAAACAAAAATGGCATGAAATACTTGAAAGCAAAATTGGATACTCAGATAATTATTTTTCCTTGAGTAAAGCATGGAGCAGTCAAAAACAAAGATATTTGAGAATGCAGTGAATGTACATATAATTCAAGTAGCTCAAGAGAAAACGCAATAGTGCTTAGGGAAAAACGAGCAAATAACAGGACCAGAAAGAGATACACATCACTTTTAGAAATCCTTGGAAACTCGTATACCACAATTCAGCTGCAGTGACTTAAGGCAGACTTCTCTAACTTTTGGATATTCAAGAAGTACGGCACGTGATGTGTTTGGCTTGAAAAGATGACCATGGCATATGAAAAATGCAATGGGGGGCTAGGAGTCAGAGCAACAAATGATACGTATATTTTGTGAATGATAAGCGCGCGAGTTTGCGATATCTGTGCCTTTGGTTGGTTAGATTAACTTGCGTGCAAAATGCATTGCTTTAGACTGCCCGCATTCACATCGTATGCAGCGTGGTTTCACAAGCTTCGTGCAACATCGGCAGTCGCAACCCTATAGAATAATGTATTTCAATGTAATTCTGCAGGGAGATGCATTACCGCACTTCTCTTCATCGCACAACTCACGCAGGTTTTTCATATCCAAGCATTTCTGCGCCATTAATGTCCGTACTGCGAGCTATCGCTGTCATTCCGCGATCTTTCTGTCATGCTGTATGATATTTTCGCAAATCTGGTTATTTTTCGACGTTTTTTTCAACGAAGTATGATGAGCTTAGCATAGATCCCTGAGCACTGAGACAGTAAAAGGAAAAAAGGATGCCCGCAATCTAGCGCCGTTTGTAAGCTTTTCAAAAAAAAAAGCGAACTGCTCTACAACGCCAGCCCCGTCATGATTCCAGCGCCTGTGCGCTCGAGCAGCTGCTTTCCCGCACAGCTTGGAACAAAATGGCGGAACTTCGCGCAACTCTGCTCCCTGCGGAAGCATATACAGGAACACTACGTTGAAGTAGGGTGCCTCAATGCCAGCGCCGGGGTGGAGACAACTTCAGCGGCGCCGCCATATTGAATCACACGGGATCAGCGACGCTAGCGTTTGTAACGGTGCCGTTCATGCTGTCGGTGCGCTTCAAAGTGCTTTAAATTGAACGGCCTTTTGCAGCGATAGCTACACTGGGCTACCAGTCGAGCATTTCGCGGTACATGGGAGAGGAAAGTTGTGATTCAATATGACGGCGTCGCTTAAGTTGTCTCCACCCGGGAACGGCGGCGCTGGCATTGAGGTTCCCTACGTTGAAGCAGAGCGTATTCGTCGGAGAATGTTCTGCCGGTTGTAGTAGGGCCTGCTGTGCTCCAATGCACAACGCGCATAGTTTTATTTTGTAAACCGAGTGACGGTGGCAATATGTGAAAACCTGAATAATTTTACTGGCGACATCAACTACAAAGAGAAGAAAAAAAAAGGTCAGTGTTTCCTATCTAATATGAGCACATGTGCATATTAAAGGCGGTTGCGCGCCTATGTTCCGCGCTTATATAGCATGTGCTTGCATTCATCAAACAGTTGGAAGTCTGCGCTCGTGGTATCGCTTTCGTTCCTATGTCTACTTTCCTTGTCTTTTTTGCGCAGTCCTCCCTTTCAATGAAATGAACCAACTAGCCTGTAAGAACGTTCTACTACAATTACATAGACATCAGAGGGCGCGGATGTTGGGGATAGAATGTCACGTGACCATCGTAGTCGTGGCCCTGCATCGCCTTGCGCGGCCGAGAGACGAGATCAGCGTCTGCTCGTGGCGGTGAGAAAATAAAGAGTCGTTTAGTTTTCTACACAAGGTACATATGACGCGCGCAGACAATACGAGATCACGAGACGCTTGCGGCCGCCTATTGGCTTCTGACCATCGCGGCAGCGCCGCGATTATGAGGGGGCTCCCAGCACATCATCTTTTCCCAGAACACATGGCAACAACGCTTTCCAACTTCCCAGCGATAATTATTATTATTATTATTTTGGACGCTAAATGTGCCGCACGGCATAAAACGTGATGCCATTAATGAACGTTATTACGTTAATAGGTTACAAAAAGGCATGGAGTCCAGTAAGGTGTAAAAAGTCACATAATCCTCGGGCATAAATGTTTTTCGTTATCCACAAGTTAAAATTTCGTTATCAACAGTTCGCCACCAGTGGCAAAGTGAGAAGATTCCTGCGCCAGAAAAATGCCCTCACTGCGACACACCCGCTTTTGACACCACTGTTCACCACCTATTGTGGACTTGCCCAGGAACTTCGCTGGTGCGCGCTCGCGTTCTGCAAGAGGCAGGCCTGTCCTCAAACAATGACTCCCAGCGATAATTGCTTTGTCGAGAAACCAGCAGAAGCATTTCGCGGCACAACACTGTAGACCACACAATAACAGGAAAAATTCACCTTTCATTTATTCATTCCAAACCTAACCTAACCAGTTTCCATGTTACTACTCCCTAACTTGTCGCGGTTTCGTCCTGGTGCATTGACGTTTCCGTATTCCCTTCTGCAGTCGCAGTGGAAAAGATTCGACTGAGACAAGCCCCTTTGACTATCGCATTCTTTCCCGCTGACGAGAAGATCCCACGAGCCTACGCTGGGATCCTCTCTTGGCAGGAGATTCAGCATTCTCCAATGCCGCCGGAATACGACGCCATCCTACTTTTCAACCAAGTTTGATCTTGCATTTGGTGCTGCCCCTACGACGTTTATCCTTGAGTTTAAGGTATATTGCCCGAACTAGATTGCCTAGCTTCAACTTTGAAAAAAGTTTCGGCTTGGTGGCGTTGTTTAAACTACCACGTCTGTTCTCGTGTACAGCCTTTTTTTCTTACCGCTGTGCATTTATGGATGTCTCGTCCTTAATTTCGAAGTTGCGGCAGCATGGCCACTCATGTCCGGAGGCTCCCGTCCATAACGATTTTCGTTGGACTGAGTCTGAGAGTTCCAGTCGTAACCCCATCGGCGAAATGAGCCATGTGCGGGTTTTCACATATCTGCTGAAGATGTGTAACCTTCTTTACTATTGTTTCAATCTCTCCGACGGTGTGAAGATGCCACAGACTCCTGTGACACGGTGGAAGCCGCACATGTTTGAAAAATGATTGAACTCACTGGACGCGAACAGTGGATAATTATCGGTTACAACATGCACGAGGATAACGTGTCACACAAAAATGCTTTTCAGTTTGCATCTCGCTTTTGTTGACGACAGGAGTGCTACTTCGGGGTTTTGGGACAGATAATCGACTATCGCCATGCTATGGGTGCAAGTCAATCACGACTTTGTCCCAGGCAAAACGAGGAAACCGGGTGCTTCGGGCGCAATCATTGGCTCTCGTGCATTCGCTGCATGTTAAGCACATACAGTATTAAGCTGTTGTTCGCTACTCTTGTTAGCTGAGCACTTACTCCAGGCCACCATACTGAGCAGTTAGCAATTTCTTAGCAACTGGAATGCCTTGGTGACATTCTCGCAATTTCTCAGCATCTCGAAATGCCCTGGTGACCACCGTGCAGCTGTAGTAGTACCTCATCTCTCAGTGGCTGAAGCGCTAGAAGCCTTGTTCTTTTGATCAACAAGCCATCGGCTTTAGTAATGAACACTAGATCTCGCCAGTAGGGCACATGAAGCAGGGTACGTTTTGTTTTCCAGGTCACCCACTTTTACACGTTTTTCGTGGAGCTTTGCAAACTTCGTCTCGTGCTTGACATATACTCTCACTCTTGCAAACAGATCGTCGTAAGTCTCCTCGCTTATTTAACAAGCTTTAGAATTGGACGCCACTTCGGCTGCAGTCAAGCAGCTGCCGTCATGTTTCGAGAACATGGGAGTTCGTGAGAGGGTGTTGCTAGGGGCTAGCGCTTTTCTGGCCACATACTCGATACTGCACTGATTGCGCATGAAGCGAAGTTGAAAAGCTGCACTCTCGGCGACATGGCTTAGATGGCTACCTCACCCAGTAACGAAACCAAAGGCATGTGATCAATTTCAAGAGGCACAATTCTACGCATGCATGTGCTCATCAAACCTTTCCGTAGCGCAAGTAGGCGTTAACGCTTCTTTTTCAACCTGGGAGTACCGTTGCTCAACCTTAGTGAGCGAATGATAAGCGAAGCTCTTCTGTATTTGGAAAAGAACTGCGCCCAAGTCGTACGAAGATGCATCTAGCGAATGACTCGTTTTTCTGCCAGGATAGTACTTTGCAATGCATTTCGCGGAACAAGTAAGCTCGTTTAATTTTTAGAAGTCATTTTCTTGATCATGCCCCAAAAGCCATTATTTTTTTAAATGCAAAAGTGCACACAGTTGTGCGTTAGTCTCAACCAAACTAAGCAAAAAAGTAGGCTTCTCGTAGGCTTCTCAGTTAAGCTGGAATCCTGGGCGGCTTGAGACGTTTTCCTGGTACCATTTTTGTCGAGTCCAGCTGTATGCCTCTTCCGCTCAAAAAAAAGCCCTATAAATCATGCCTAATTTACTTCAAACATTCATTTCTGTCTTCCCAACGTTACATTGCCGTCCTGTAGACGTCTCATTACAGTTGACAGTCTTTTGTCATGCTCTATTCTGCTGTCACCGAACCCCAATATATCAGCATGAGGTTCACGACACCCAGAAAGCCGCAAAGAAGTTCCAGCGTTCTCTCCTGGAAATTAGAGTGGAAGAGATGCCGAAGAGAATCTTAGTAAAACACTGTCTACCAACAGGCGTCACGAGTGCCGTCAGCTCTTCCGAGGGCTTACTCAGTGGAACCTGGTGAAACACAACGTTACTATCGAGCGTTGAGAACCCCTTTTTCCTGAAAAGTGACCCAAGTGCTTGATAACCTTTTGGAAGTGTGAAACGCTCCCGAAGGACACCGTGATGCAATTCATGAGAACCACATATACTCTAACCTGTTCTGACGGTTCCACTGCTTCTTTCATTCTTTTTTCACACTTCGGCGCTTCCTTCACCAGTCTAAGCACTCTATTTGGAGCAGTCATAGCGTGAGGACCGCCACCTATCCGCAGACAAATTTTGTATTCTTCTGGCATTACTCCTTAGCTGAGAAATGCTTTATGGCAAACGCTAGTGGCAGAGGGTTAAGAATGTAAATTGCAGTCATTTTCTACGGTGCATTATATTCAAGTAGTAACCGAAATCGGCACGAAACAAGTTATATATGGACATGTGATGACCCCTTGGCCGAAAGTCTTATTCTGCGGCGCCAGGTATGCCGACTGACATGCACAGACACGTGGTCACGTGACACCCGCGGTCGCCGATCGGCCTCTGCCCATCGCGGCACACCAGGCGTATGAAGGGTTTCTCAGCACAGTGACCTGCCAAAGCCGATGTGTGCAATTGGTTTGGGAGAGTGGGCAGCGATGTGTGCACGGGTCGGAAAAAGGGAGCGAGGCATCTCATGAGCAGCGCAGCGCATCGCTGACCGGGAGAGATAACTTTGCAGAAGAAGAGTATTAGCACAGCGAATAGAGTACGATACAACCAAAGATTGAGGCGGCAACTGCACCGCCATGGTGGACTTCCCAGCAATGTCTTTGACCAATTCTCGTGTCGGCGCTGCTATGCAGCAGAATACAACTTCGCGTCTTATACCCTCTATCTATCTTTGAAGCCGTGCTAGCAGTTGTAAGGCAGATTACCGCGATGTCATTTGGATATGGCGGTGCCATTGGTTGGAGGTGGTCCTTAGATAGGCATTTTCCCCTTTTGTCATTGAGGTTTGTGTGTGTGCGCGCGCGCATGTGTGTGTGTGTGTGTGTGTGTGTGTGTGTTTGTGAGAGAGAGACTATAGCAGCTGTGACGGCGGAGAGCGGTGGAATGGGTCTGGAAACAACCCTAACTGTCTGAAAAGCATTGAGCCGAGCGGTGTGGTAGAGCATGTCAGATAAGGTTTCATACCAGAAGCTTGAAGAGCGTGAAACAACTCATTCTCCACCGTGTCGTGCTCACGTCATTCGAAAACTGGCCTCTAATAATCAGCGGATCGATCAATTTCAGCGTTAATCACAAAATTTGTTTATTTGAATTCGTTTCCACGCAGTTTGGACTACGTCTACTGTCCAATCGCGCCCACCCTACGGCGAGAAACGAGTCATGCATAGATTCGTTCTTTTGGAAGAACGTGCAGGGTGCCGTCAAGTTTGCACACAATATCCAACATTCTTGGAAAAAAAGATTAATATTGGAATATTGTAAGCCACTGTTATAGAAATATTGAATGTAATATTCTATTCTTCCGATGCGTAGCAAAATTTTGCTTTAAAGTTTTTTCATAGCTCGCATCGAACAGTTAAGACTTCCGCAGAAAACCAATGGGGAACGTTTTTTACGATAGAAAAAACCTGGATAGCAAAAAAAATGCAATCCTTCTCACGGGAGATCTGCGGATATATTGATTGCTATGGTGAAATTTTACAATATATAAAATAATTGCGTTCATAAACTCTTTCCCCTTGAAAAATGGTTTTGTCGAGAATTGTTGGGTATGTTTGCTTCCTATGGCTTTACCGACCACTTTGGTTTGCTTAGTGTGGTTGAATGAGACCAGAGATCACCTCAGTTTGCAAAAAAAATATGTCGATACGTTTTACATTCGTCCTATAAAAAGGAAGTTCTCAATGCTTCATATGTGCTACCACGGTGAACACGTTACTATACTACACGGCAAACCAACGGCTCTTTCCAGTACAAACATGCTCACATAAGGGGAAAAATCATCGATATTTTTGTATCGTTCTGGCTCTTGAGGAAAAGAAGCTTCAAAAAGAAAAAGCGCCAGAGTCGGGTCGTCCGTTCCAAATATGCTATAGGCGATGCATTGTCAGCGTAATTTCGCTCCTTTCACCTCATCAAAAATTATTGTCATCTCGACCCCAGAAGAAGTTGCGGTGCACCGCGATTTTTTATTTTTCGTGCATGTCGTCTTCTGGGTCGTCCAGCCTATCTTTTCAGAGGGACACACTGGCGACAGGCAATCAAGTACAGTCCCTGGGCAGCTGGCTAGACCCTGGTCCAGTGAAGACAGGCTCACGAAGGCAGGCATACTTACTATTAACCACGGCTATGCAGAGCCTGCATTCTTCCGCCAAACGCAGCTTTGATATTGGCATCTTATATAGCGTCGCCTTACTTTACTTTTTCATGTCTCCGCGGACGGTCTCTGTCCTCATCAAAGAGCCAGTGGACAAGGCCAATAAGCCGGTCTCACTCCATCACCCGACTTCTTGCGCTTGGCTAGTGATGCGGC
Source organism: Amblyomma americanum (assembly GCF_052857255.1). Lineage (NCBI taxonomy): Eukaryota > Metazoa > Arthropoda > Arachnida > Ixodida > Ixodidae > Amblyomma > Amblyomma americanum. The sequence goes on from NC_135500.1 coordinate 141,583,858, forward strand.
CCGCCGGGATTCAGCCTGGACTCAACGCACGATCTCGCCTCAGCTGCCACGAGTCCCGACGTCGAAATGAAGACTGAAGTGATCCGCGGACAAAGAACCCCGCCGGGAATAGGTCCGCGGCCATCCCCACTAAATGCCTTCCGCATCGGACCCCCGTGGACGGCTTGTGGCTTTAGCCCTGATTTACGTCCCCGAAGGCTTACCGATCCCACTTTTGTGCTGCATCCTTCGGACGTCGCCAATAAGTTTTGTTTCTTCCAAATTCTTTCTTCGGTTCCGGCATCGCAGAGGTCATACACTTGGTCCCTCTGGCGTTCTCTGTTGGCAGCTCAGAGCGCGCCATTGTCGATGAAAGGGCGGGCTATAAAAGAAGTCATTTTTCCTCTAATCTTTTACAATTATTTAAGTACTTGCTTAATATTTCCGCCATAGCTAGCGCAGCACAAGATTGACTAGAGATCAGTGAGTGAGGACTTTGACCTTTTTTTTAATTGGTTTTGGGGGGAAAGGAAATGGCACAGTATCTGTCTCATATATCGTTGGAAACCTGAACCGCGCCGTAAGGGAAGTGTAAAGAAGGGAGTGAAAGAAGAGAGGAAGAGAGAGGTGCCGTAGTGGAGGGCTCCGGAATAATTTCGACCACCTGGGGATCTTTAACGTGCACTGACATCGCACAGCACACGGGCGCCTTAGCGTTTTTCCTCCTGCAGCGAACGTAACTGGGCTGATGAGGATGGTGATGATGATAGTATTTCTAAAGTGGACTCCTTGGATGATCAATTCACAAGCATCAGCCACTGTTAAGACGATTTTGCCTCTAGTTAGTTCTTTTAAGTTGAAATGCTGGGAAGTTGAAACGTTGTCCTTCCGTTGGCCGTAATGAGAAACAGTGTGCCTTCCAGCATTAGAATCATTTTCTGAGGTGGGCCTACTTCCTAAATTTTGGGGGTCCACCTGCCTCCTACCATGGTGGGCGGGTTGGGATCATTTCACAAAGTCACGTGACCTTTCTCGACCAATCAGGAGGACCCATCAGGGCAGGTTGTAATGACGTCACAAGGCATGTGACGTCTCTCAACCAGTGAGGGAGATCTCTTACCGAGAAACTGGAAACTGCATGACGACAGCTAAAGCAAATGAAAAGCACCTCGCTCGTCTCAGTCGACTGCTTCTGACACCGATGCAGTCCCTACTGGTGCGCGTAACAGCCCATTCTCTTCCGAACGACTACTATACAAAATGTATAGACAAAAAGCCATAGCGCACACCTCTGCAAATAATTTGCTGTCCACCATTCCAACCCTAAGATCTACAAGGAACCAACCTGAATACACAACCTGAATATTTATTTCACCGCTTGTGATTATGCAGCGGCGTTGACACTTATTGACGATGCAGAGTTGCGTGGCTGCCCTGGGTGCCGTTCAATCACTCAATTGTCTCCGACTGCGGAGCTGCATAATAGTTGGCTCGTATGACGCAATATGGATATTTTATTGGAAGCCCAGTCGAGAAAATCGCTCTATATCACATTATGCCGTGTTTCGCTTCCCGACGTTCGTTCATTTCTTTGCTACACGAGACGTTACGAAGATTTAATACTCTGAAATGCATGAGCTCTGTCCTATGAGTAATGCCTGTTAACAAAATATTATTGGAAGACTTTTTAAGCTATTCAGGTAGTTCCATTGAACGGCCAGGCCGCAATGTTCCCCAGAATACGCCCGTTGCTTACGGTCAATTAAGTTTTTCTGCGTTGCTCTAAGATTGTCCTATAAGGCAAATATGTGTCCACGAAAAACTCGTGCGCTTTAGGTGTGGAATTAAGTGGTAGGGGTCCAACGTAGTTAAACCGAGTAGACGTGCAAAAGCATGTGTTCACTCTTCAACGGAGAGGACATTTAGCTCCGCCTTAAGGGTACGACGCGATAGCTTCACTGGGTTAATGCCCATACATGCAAAATTGACCATTCTATGCTAAACATTCACTTGACTTCATGCACGAATTAGCCCACCAGGAATCACTACTGAACTTAAAATTCATAGCTGGCGGCGAGTCCTCATACCACGACTAACGCAGTACCGCAGCGGTTAAGCGATGCGCCATTGCACTGGCAGGTGGCTGTTTCTGTCACAGCCACAGGCAGGGACTTTGCGACCAATTTTAATCTTCGCGAGCAACCTCACGCGGCCAATCATTAATTTAACTGCCACTTTCCGTGGTGGACAGTTTGCTTACTATCCGGTGGGCAGGTTTTAATGACGCCACAAGGCTACGTGACCTAGGTGGCCCACCTAGGCTGCTTCTCCGGCGGGTGGCCACCTGGGTCACCCTACGGCACCCTATTTTTCAATCACAACGCCGACAACGCCGACGCCGGATTTTCTGGGTGACGACGTCTTTAACGCTATTTCGTTATAAAGGCCCCAGGAACGGGGGGCATTCAGCCTGTGCTAAGTTTGCGATACGGACGCGGTGGTCTGAACGGTGCCTTTTCTCGCTGACCTAGTCGAAAACTGCGGTTTCTTAAGCATCTCAACGGCCTCGACCTTCAGGAAAGTGGGGAGCTCCACCCAAAAAAGACGGGGACGAAGGACTGGCGGTGCCCCTCCGGAGATCAGTTGCCTGCAAGACGCCCAAACGTGAAGATCGACCTTCCATTTCTCTGGGTGAAGTTTACTTTCTATTCCAGTTAACCAGTTAAACCAGTTAAGTTTTGGGGGAGTGAGCCCAATAACAAACTAACCAATGAACATTACAAGAGATTGGTGCCGAAAACCTGGACTTCGGCTGGTGATTTTTGCGAGACATTTATCGCTTCGAAGCCCATGATGTACGCATACACGCTAAGAACGTCTCGGCAGCGATTAGGTCACAACTACCGATGCCATCGATCCAGTAAGCAGATTGGCAAAGCAAATTACTGAAGAATATGGAACGACTGGAAACAAAACACCAGATTATGAGCTCACTAGTCACGCGGCTCGTTGAACTCGAGGAGCGGCAGACAACTGCCGAAGGTAAAAACACTACCGTGCTTCACGCCCGACTCAATAAGCTGCCGTATGATCTGGACACTGTCGGCAACGAAGATGAGCCGTTGTGGCCCGACCAGCAAGTGTTCGGCTACCAAGATATCATCGCATCCTGCCTTGCTGGACTGCAACACCAAAGGGACAGCTGTCCACCTCTGACGCAGGCTACTCTGGAACAAACGGTCAGTGGCATCAGTATCCCAGAGGCTACTTCAGTCATCCTAGTTGCCACGACGGCGAAACGAACGACCACATGGACAACTGTGTAAGCAACGGGCAGTGATATCATCATGCGAACGGCCATGCCAGGCAGCCCAACGACCCCGTAGGCGACTGTGGAGCTAACAGGCAGTAGCAACACTGTCCAAACGGCCGCACCGGTCATCCTGACCGTACCACCAACCATCTAAACGACCACATCGGTGTGTGCGACAGCGATGTAGAGCAAAGATCGAGTTAATTGAACTCAACCGAAAAATGCATGAGCGTGGCCATCAGGATGAACGCGAGTTCTGAAGAGTGAAGGTGAAGCTAAAAACGAAATGATGAAGCCACCGGGAACTCAAAGCGCTTGAAACGGTCATAATATCTGGCAGCCTGGTGGCTGTCAACTTTAATTATATTTTGGGTGCTTAAATATTTTTCCGTCGGTATACATCGTAAACGACGAACGGAACGCCTGCTGGCTCAGAGTACATATTTGCAGCACTCAAGTCAGATCTGCACATCATTTCCTTGCGCTCCTCCACTACCGCATTCACTGCTCGACACCGCCATGCCGACAGATATGATCACATTGCACATCATCAAGAATTCTAATTTCTGTACATAGACGCCATGGAGGTTTCCTGTTGCCTAGTAAATAAAGCGTGCAGTACACAACGCATAGGAATCGAAAACAAATGCGATAAAATGCAGTTTTTTTTTAGTTCCTTTCCTCCTCGTCATTGAAAACAGCCTATAAAAATGCTATTTTTTGATGTTCACATATATTTTTGCTGGCGTTTTACGCGCCTCGAAGCACGTTCTTCTTGCGAAGATTTAGGCTTAGAGTGCCATAACAGTTCCTGTCCTCACGATCATCGGGCTCGACCCACTTGAGCCAAATTCCTCTTCGTTAGCAAAAAACGCTTCTCCAAGCAAACGTTATCATGAATGTATGATTATTATCATATCTGAAGAAACATATATATATATATATATATATATATATATATATATATATATATATATATATATATATATATATATATATATATATATATATATATATATATATATATATATATGCCTACACATCGCGCACAGTGATGAGGTCATGTCTCGATGTCTCGTCAAATGGTTGGTCGCTGGTGTTGCACGTTCATTGAAGAAAGGCAGATTGCGGAGGATGGAAGTCGAAGCGGGCGTCCCTCCTCATCCACGAATTGCTACAGCACATGACGCGGTGTTTGCGGACAGCAGCATAAGGGTGTCAGGCGTGGCGTCCACATTGCGTATCGGTCATGCTCAGGCCCATCACATGCTCCGTGATCTGTTACCGAAACATGGGTGTCTGCAACATGGGTGCCGAGAAACCTGACCCCGGATCACTAGAGTGCAAGAATGGGAATCAGCCTCGATCAATTGATGCGGTACGCGCGAGAGGCAAATGAGTTCCTGTTCAGAATCATCACAGGCGATGAGAAATGGGTGCACTTTACTCCAGAAACCAAGGCCGCCTCAGGGATGTGGAAGCATCGCAGTTCACCAGTGAGGAAAAAATTCAGTGTCACTCTCCGCAGAAAAGGAGATGGCTACACTGTTCTGAGTGCGATTATCCTTGATTTCATCCATGAAGGGACCATCAATACGGCACGCTACTGCAACACCCTCACCAAACTCGGGTCCACCATTCGACGAAAGCGACCACGTCTCTTGAGTGAAGGTGTTGTGCTCTTGGACGAAAGCGCAAAACCACACATAGCAAGGCTCACAGAAGGTCAGATTCATCGCTTCGAGTGGGAAAGGTTGGATCAACGGGCCTACAGCTCCGATCTTGCCCCATCGGACTTTTACCTGTTCTCAGCATTGAAAGCCGCACTCTTGAGACGTAACTTCCAAAACAATGCTGAGGTGCAGCTGGCTGTGAGGCAAATCCTCGACTCACAGGGTACCGAGTTTTACTAGAGTGGTTTCTTCAAAGTAATTGCACCCTACGACAATCGTGTCAATGCCGGTGGTGACTATGTCGAAAAGTAGTGCAAGGTGAATAGTTCACGATGCATGCAGGAGGCCGGGGTTCTATTCCCACCTACAGCACAATTTTCTTCAGTTTTTTTTTATTAATTGAGGCCGCTTCAAGGTCATACCTGCGCCTTTCTAGGTCATTCATGTAGACACAGCAAAATCGGCGCCGCTAGGCTAGTAAAGCTTTAGCCTTAGAAGTCACTAGATGGTTACGAGAGTGTAACACGAATGTTTGATGGTTAGCTGTAGAGTAGCAGCACAGAATTTTTCACAGACATGTTCTGTTTCTTATCTCGCAAAGCGAGACAATCGGAGGTGGATCCGGACTTGTTCTGTACTACTCTAATACTCTGCAGTTGCTTTCAGTGGTGGCTTTTGGTGGGTTTCGAACCTACAACCTCCCGCAGCCAAGTCGGACGCCCAAGCAGCTAGGCTACCCATCGCCTACCACCGTCTCTCCATCATTTCCCCTAAAACTGGACAAGGGGATTTCTCACTCTCCACTGTTCCGCCTGCCAACCGAGGCAGGCGGCAGTTGGCAAGTCGCAGGTGGCGTTGCAGACGCCGCCGATGGCGATGCCGATCCCGGCTATGACGACGATGCCGCCAAACTGAGGAACCAGCGGATAAAAGCTTATGCTCTGAAAGGAAGTGAGACAACTGTAGCTACTCTTACCATGTTGCATAAATTCTTTCTTTCAGGATGTGAGCAGATTCAGTGCGAAGAGGGTTCGGGTGGGGGCCGTAGCCAGACCTCAGTTATTGAACCGGGAGTGCTCAACACGGTGCAAAGACATGGAATCCAGTGAATCCTTTAACACGCGCACACATCAGTCGCCTTTCTCTAAAAACATCGGTGTCCAGGGCGTCGCGATGATGCGAGTTGTACAGCACATGTGACGGCTTCCCTAATGTTGCCGCCTGTTATTGAGTAGGAGGGCGAGAGAGAAAGCTTAATGGCTTAATGGTGTTGGAGTTCAGCTGCTTAGTACTAGCTCACGGGATTTGATCTTGGCTGCAGCGGTGGAATTTCGATTAAGGCGAAATGCAATGGACGGTCGTGCGCCTCGCGATGCAAGGGAAAGTTAAAGAACCGCGTGTGGTCGAAATTTGTCCGAAGTCCATCACTAAGGCGCACCTTCATCGTCCACATGCAGTATGGGAACGTTATACCTCAAGTACTACACAGAAAACTTCACGAAGTTCCCGGAGCGCCAGCCGAAGCAGTTCTGAATTGTAGTGGGCAGCAGAGGGTTTCGTCAGTTCTGCAAGCAGCTTCTTGAGCCTGGTACGCTGAAACGACTACGGAAGCCACTAAGGCAGTTTCCACTGGAGAGAAAATACTCAGTGTGCAAGCACATGTGCTACTTCTATGCGTAAGCGTTTTAGCTTTTCAACGGATACAACCAGCACCGGAGTTCACCATATTTCGTCCTTCAGCATTCTCTGTAGGCTTCGAGAACGCGCCAGAAGATAAGTCATACTGAGTTGGCACCACTATTGCAAAAAGCACATGTACCCTTCAGAGCAACTACAGCCGCGCAACGTGTTGACGTTATGTGACAATGTGACAAATGAAGCTGGCCGTGCTGACAGATGAACACAACTCCAACATTGTCTGAGCGACCATCAGTCACCGGAAAGCGCGACGTGGGTTTGCCGCATACAAAAATGTGATATACTACCCTTCCACGAAATGTGTGGAAACTTGAGAAATAAGAGCTCGGCGTAGTCACTTCCTTATCCCCATGACAGTGAGGCGCAGCAGCTGCAGAGGGAAGTCGGCGAGATGGGACGGAGACTCTTTGCGCAGATTATCCCTTTCAACGTGCTACTTCTAGCAGTTCGTGGACGTTTCGTTGGCAGGGTGAGGTCGCCACACGCCAGTTACAGCAAAAAAGGCAAATAAATTTTTAACGATATTGAAAGTGGAGTATTTAGTGCAATCAGCGCGATTTCTTTTCCAACTAACAGCTTCTACATGCTCCTGTCGTGCGTGCTGCCAATGGGAGGGCCCATAATTTTTTGGACGTGAAAATCTTCTCCAAACAAAAGCGAGACCTTGTAGGAGAGTACAACATTTTTAGTACCATTCTACATGGCCGTAAGAGGGCTACTCATATAGTTTCACAGCCATTCAAAACCGTACGTGTCCTAGCATTTACGACGAACAAAGCGTAAAGATGTATAGTTTTGGACGCTTGGAAGTCTACTGGAAGCGTTGCTCGCCAAAAAAATCGCAAATCATGACCACACGTGTTATGATTAAAACAATAAATGGCCAATTAACATTCGCAACGAGAATAATTTGAGGTCCTCGAAAACTGTAGCGCAAGGTAACACAAGTGGAAGAAGGAGACAGCTGAGGGTTTCTTCTTCTTTTGCGATTGTTATGTTGCTTCTTGCAACGAGTTAGAGTAGTTGCAACATACTTGTGTCCTGAATCGAGGGTAAGCTGAAATAAATTACGACTGGGTCCTGAAATGCGGCAAATATCACGCACAGTAGCACGAAACAGAGTCTTGGCGGCCACTCTGCTTCTTCGCTACACTGGTGACACAGAACCTAACACATACGCTACGCTTCCCAAGGTTGTTTGCAGCTTCATTAGTTAAAAAATTATCAGGAGCCTCGATGGTGACCAAATAAGGCTAAATAAGGCATTATCGATCATACTGAAGTGTTTGTTTGACACACAAAACCTATAACGGTAGACCGCGGCATGACGAACTGCAATTATTGGCTCAACAAATGAAATAATTACGCAGTACTTGATTGTTAGCAAAAACACACTGACTTAATTCTTGTCAGAAACCGCAGATGCCTCACGATTTGCAGTGTCTTTTCGAACATGCGTTATACAACAAGGGAACGTACTGTGCTCATATCACACGCTTTAGAGTAGAAAAATAGCAAATTTTATTCTCGCGAGCGAAGCTGGGTTTAGATCATGAAGTAAGGATATTATTCCTACAATAACAGTTTCCTTCACACTTCTGAAAACTATGTTTTGTGGATACGCACTGCGAGTTGTTACTTACCTAAAAGTTACCTGAACGGCACTTTCAATTTAAGACGAATTATATATTCATTTTCCTGTTACACATGAATAAAAGTTCGTTTTATCAACTGCTTACTTTTCTCTCGTCGTTGCAGCGAAAAATTTATCTCGCATAATAGATTTCAACCAGCACTCGCGAGTGATGCACTTTGCCAACAATTCTTGCACCGTCCTCAGGTCAATGCTCTGCAGCAAGTTTTCAACAAGAAAACGTTTCCTATGCGCTTTTACACATCTTACAGACGTCAACACTTGTGCATGAGGAATCTCAATTGAAAAGTGGTAACTACTTTTTAATAAAAGTTTGCAGATTGATTTTCTAGCAATGAATCCTAACGGTAGTCAGATACAACTGGAAGCATAAATAAGATCTCATGCAAGAATTTATTTTCAGGCAATAGACTGGTTGCTTTTATATAATAAACGCACCCTCTGTGACCGGGAAACTAAGGCCGGAGGCATTAACGCAAAACCCTGCGGGACATTCAGTAGCAAAATACGCAGCATTCATGCCTTTCACATCACCACGGATCCTTCAGAAAAACGATAACGCGTACAGCGTGCAAGTCGAGATTTGAGTGACAGCTCGGGCTTGGCAGCCGCTTACTACAAGCCGAAAATTTCTAGACATTGTCAAATTGCGGTGAACGACGGTAAGGTCGGCAATAAGTCAGCAGAGAGGTTTTAAAAGTTATTACTGGCTGCACTAGGCTTCGGCTGAGTTAAAACATTCGACGAGAACCACCATACCACCATGGCCGTACTCCCCCCCCCCCCCTTCCCCTCCTTCTGTTCGTTGTCTCTTCTACGTACTGTACCTCTTTTCATTTCATGTCTTCTCTCTCTCTTCGCTTGGCTTCTACTTGTTTCTTCTCTCCTTCTTTCCTCTTCTTTACTTCTGTTTTTTGTTCTTCTTTTATCATTTTTCTTTCTCTCCTTTCTCTTGACTTGGCTCTTGCTTGGCTTGCCTTGACTTGTGGATTTCCACTACCAGGACTGCAACCCTCTTCAGTTACACCCCAACTCAGGGTGGGCTCCCATTAACAACTCTCGACGTAAAGAAAACTGTTTACTGGGTGAACCTATTTCCGCAAACAGAAAATAGAAACGACTTGGCAGCGGCGATAGCTGCAAATGTCCTTCCTCGGTAGTCTTGAAAGGTCACAGTGGCCGTACTTCTCGGCCGTGATAAATTTGAAGTTGACAACGAACCAACGAGATAAGGGGCCTACAACATCAACGATGATCTCAAACATAGTAGAAAAAGTTGCGAAGATAGTCACTCCAAAAAAACCTGGATGACGCAAGGCACGTGCCGGAGAAATTTGAAACGAAAAACCGCAACAAAGGTTCGCGGCAATATTTGGACATTACAAAATGATGTTGCATCCGCTGACTTATACACGAGAACGATTAAAACTTTTCCAGAGTTGAGGCAAGTTACAGAATTCTTCGCCCGCTTCGGAGAAATGCGAACTTGGAGATCTCTGGCAGTAACCGGATTCCTGGATGCATTCACTCGAGCTTTTAAGCCTCCAGACATAAGCGAATTTCACCTAAACCATGACGAGTCGGGACGCGGGTAAAAGTAGGCGCCCTCCATTTATCTTGCGCGCTCATGACGACCGCTGAGAATGAAGAAGCTGTGCGCCTACCACACCGCACCATTATTCACCGTTAGTGACACGGAGTGGGGAAGTAATGCCCTCACTGAGCAAACAAGTTCTTTTCGGTTCAGCCGAGCGTAACACGAGAGGCACGACGCTTAATCTTCAGGCCTTCTCTGAGTTCGCCCCTTTTGAAATGTGTGAAACGTGAGAAGTTTTGTTAGGAGTAATCCATGACGGGCTGCAAACTTTTAGCGCTTAGGTAAAGTAACGCCTCCGCTTGTATTCACTCTTACCGAGAGTGTGAACCCAACTCCTGCGTTTTCATTTGGTCGGGAATGCTTGGGCTGAAGTTAAACTCCAGCATGATAATCGAAATGCTCAAAGAAGCGTGCAATGAGGCGACCGCTGCAGCGAGATGAATTGCACACGTTGCTTCCTAAACAGCTTGAATTTAGGTGATTGATGCGAAAAGCGTTTATAGGTTTGAGGCTCGAAATTGTTATACTGGAGTTCTTCGCCGGGGGTAGAATTCCGATACAAACGCTGTTCCCGCTTGTTCTTGCCAATGTTTACAATGCTCGTAATAATATGGCATTTGTGTAATATAATATTCACTGTATTCTGATCGGCCATTATGGCTGAAATAATAATCCAGAATAAATCGCTTCATTTTCCTCAACTAAACGAAATACCTTAAATTGTTGAAACGGTGTTTACGCAACGTGAGTAGTTTAGTTGAAAAATATGAACTTTTGTGTGCCCCATTGTGCAAAAAAATTGAAGCTAACAGAACTGACACTTTCAATATTATCTTTAGTCCTTTTAATCATATCCTGGCAGCGGCGGTCGAAATTCGATGGAGGCGAAATTCTAGAGGCCCGTGTACTGTGCGATGTCAGTGTACGTTAAAAAACCCCAGGTGGTCGAAATTCCCGGAGCCCTTCACTACGGCGTCTCTCATAGCCTGAGTCGTTTTGGGACGTTAGACCCCCGTAAACCCTTTAATCATGAATTAGGGTCTAAATGCAAAAAAAAAAACAATCATACTTTCATTTTTTTTACACTCCAAAGACGCAGTATACAAGAGTTAGTATGTGGACCGGTTCTGATATGTCAACTATTCTGAGGCATTTCCGCAGTGTTCGCAGAACAATTTAGCAAGGATAAGTGATTTGAGAGGTTGGCGTCCCACGCGTTGCCAGTCAAAAAAAAGGTTTCTCTGCTGCACAAATAAGGCCGTCCTAGTGACTGTTTTGATATACACCAACAGGTAAGTTTTGATATGCGAACTGAATAACGCGACTACTACTACTACTACTACTACTACTACTACTACTACTACTACTACTACAACCACCGCCACCACCACCACCACCACCACTAAGATTACCACTACCTTTACTGCTGGTACTACTACTGCTACTACCATTACTGTTACTACTACTACTACTACTACTGCTACTACTACTACTACTACTACTACTTCTACTACTACCGTCAACAATACTACTACTAGTACCGCCATCAATACTACTACTACTACTAATGGTACAATACTACAAAAAAGGACAGACTCATGATTGAATGAGCTTTTTATTTAGAAAGCGAGGCTCAAGACCTCATCTTGGCCATAATTATGGAAGAGGCGGGCATGGCAAAGTGTCTTGTGCACTCACCTCATAGCTGCTTCCAATTTGTTTTATAATTAAAAGTTTCAGACTAACATGGCTGCATAAAGAAAACGAAACTCATTTTATGCACAAATTTTAGAACTGAAAACTTCCAACAGTCTTCTGTTCGTAAGAACACAACACAAGAAAACGAAGTCTAGTGAGCTCTCACGAGGCATGGTGCGGCGAATCTTAAAACAAAATTTTTCTGAATGTTTAAACTGCGTAAAATGCGGGCTGGGAAGTCTGCGAGGATAAGGCGCCGCAGCTGGCACGGTACAGGGTTAATTGAAAAGATATGGGAGAGGCCTTTGCCCTGCAGCGGGCGCAGTCAGGCTGGTGGTGGTGATGATGAAAATAACCCCTTCAGTCACAAATTATGATCTCGACTGAATAAATCCTTCGAAATCTGATTGTTGTAGAGAATATGTCTGATAGCATACAAAAAAATTGAGCCCTCCCTGTGAAATTACTACGCAATTTCTGTTGTATCCTCATACCCCCATGTCGTCACACTACTGTATTTCCAGGATTTCTGCAAGAAAAAGTTATGTAAACCAATCAGCTTATCATGCGGCATTAGAAAACTCTTATTAGCGCAAAACGCGCGAACAGATACACGTAAGTTCCGGAAACATTCATTCACTTGTGTGAAATGCAGAGGTGTGCACCTTAAAAAAAACAGTTTACGGCGTTCATTTCGCATGCCTGGCTTGAACTAATTCTTCGCGGATTGTCGCAAAGGGTTCTAAATATAAGCTGCAGCCATTTGAGGCACATAATATGATTGCATCCCAGCAATAATTGAAGCCAAGGCATAACAAGCTGCGCGCAAATTTGTGCGCGCTGTAACAGAAGGCGATAAGGAAGCGCTACTGTGCACTTGCATGAGGCCGAAAAATATTAGCAGCACCCATCGTACCTCGTCCCATTCTCAACTTGGCTTTTTTTTCTGATAATTGCAGAAAAGGAAGCTAAGCAACTACTGCCTCGAATTCCACACATGTAGACACACACACACACACACACACACACACACACACACACACACACACACACACACACACACACACACACACACACACACACACACACACACACACACACACACACACACACACACACACACACACACACACACACACACACACACACACACACACACACACACACACACACACACACACACACACACACACACACACACACACACACACACACACACACACACACACACACACACACACACACACACACACACACACACACACACACACACACACACACACACACACACACACACACACACACACACACACACACACACACACACACACACACACACACACACACACACACACACACACACACACACACACACACACACACACACACACACACACACACACACACACACACACACACACACACACACACACACACACACACACACACACACACACACACACACACACACACACACACACACACACACACACACACACACACACACACACACACACACACACACACACACACACACACACACACACACACACACACACACACACACACACACACACACACACACACACACACACACACACACACACACACACACACACACACACACACACACACACACACACACACACACACACACACACACACACACACACACACACACACACACACACACACACACACACACACACACACACACACACACACACACACACACACCACGCAGCGATAGAGAATAGGACATAGTCGACTGTGACAAATGACTGCTCTGCTAAGAGCCTTGGGAGCGGCGCGTTACTTCCACGTAGAGTATAATCTGTGGTGTCAGCTTTGTTCGAGGACCTCACTACGGGGCTAAGGAAAGCAGTAGAGCATTAAGCGGCGGCTAACTAGAAACCAGAGGCAATAAGTTCTCTCGGTATAACATCGCCCTGAACGGTTATGACTTCGCGGCACCCACGAGCGAAGCATGTCGGTCCCTCATTACACTCCGGGGCACGCCATGAAGCGGCGCAGATTTGTAGAACGCTTGAACGACGAAAGCGAACGCGTTCGGCCGCTTGCTAATGACTTCCGCGAGAATCGGGGAGCAATGAAAAGCGGCCGAGAATTCGAAACGATTTGCATCATTAACGAAGCGAGTGCGCGGCAGCGCGCCGAAGGTGTTATGGAAATAATGTGGGCGATAAGCGAACAGCCGGCGCGTGCAGAAGTGGCGAGCGTAATGAGAAATGACGTACCGGGCGACGGCGGATAAGTCCGAGTCCGCCGGCAAAAGGCGATAGCGATCTAATGCGAAAGAAGCAGGAAAGGCACCACTCTTCGGAATGAGCGGCAATCTCGTGCTGCGAAAACACGCAGCTAGAGATTCAACTACGTGCGATGAAGCAGACTTTTTCTTCGCCTCATCCGCGAGCTTAAGAGATATGTAAGCACCGGTAATGAAGCAATATGGGCGAGAAAAATATTGCACTTAAACTGTGACGGTCAAACTTAGGTTCACGTACTGGAGATTCTTTTTTTTCGTTTTCACATTCAGCTGTTTTGCAGGGGTCAGAGGTTTTGTCGAACAGACAATAAGGCATGCTGTCGCCTCGGGTCATACGCAAACGCTTCCTTTATTTTAGCTTTGTCGTTAATATTGCCGCAAAGCAGGATGGCAAAATGGTCTGAACACAGGATTGTGAAGAATAATAAGTCCGCTTTAAAAACCCGAAGACACAACCCGCACTTTAGCAACCGGAGTGAATTAGAGTACTTCGTTCTGAGAACGACGAAAAGTGTTTTAAAAGCAATATTTTCAGTCACAAATCGACAACCACTGAGAAAAGAGCTACATATCCGACCTAGGACGCTACACTGACGTTGAGTTTCGCGGAGAGAAAATACCCCGAGCTGTGGAATTGCTTTTGAGGATCAACATGTGGGCATTCGCGTTTTACCGGAGCTCGTGCATAGTGAGCTTGTGCTGCATGGCGCATGCAGGAGCCCTGAATTATAATCAAATGCTTTCAAAAGCTTCAGGTTGTCTAGGCACTACGGGAACTAGTGTCTAACGCTGTCATGGTGAATTATTAGTTTCCACTATGTAATGACACCCGAAGCTTAATCGGTAAAGCAGGTTATCTACTATGTAATTCTCTTTCTTTATTACGTCACAAATGATGTTAACGCGCTATATTGAATGTTGAAAGCCAATAACCACGTGGTGGCCGCAAAGGAAACTAGAAGCGCTTGTCCCAAATTCCTTGTAATGATCACGTCTCCGGTGGCGCTGCTTTCCGGGATTGGACAGACTTGTAGCAATGTCTCTAAATTATACATGCAAGTGCAAAACGAGAGCATGGCAGAGTAGACATCCACATGTAAGCAATTTTTGTACACGCAGTTATTCAAGAGAACACTAAACAATCTGCATGAGTATCTCGTACACGGCGTTCTGCGCAGGTAACAGCAGTATACAGAAAGTAGGCTTCGCCGGTACGTTGTGCCTGGCTCCATCCGCATAGCAGCCGGCATCACGCGGCTTGATAGACGAAGTAAGAAAGCCGAGCCGACTACGAGATCTATGCTTGAGCGCATTGCAGGAAACAACCCATCTCTACTGTTCTTACTACACTTTACCCATGGCTTCAGATTTGAACAGGGTTGTTAGATACCATAATTACAATTGTGCGACCATGAACGAAGCAGCAAGTTTCTCATCTCGTGCATACGCCTCAAATCTCACAGACTGCTGCAAACTTTAATGCGAATTTAAGAGGCAGCTTCGGTGGGCTCTACCGGTGAATTGCCCCCTCTAGGCCGTTATGCCTCCAAGTCAGCGGCGCGTACAGGGTGCGGTAAAAGTCCCCGGGCTACATGGTCTGCTTTTCATCAGTATACTCGGCGCTTAAGACGTCTATCAAGGATCTCAGAAACGAGAATGATACTTCTCCAATCCTCTATAGAGGCTCGGGGTGTCGTAAAGCCGCAACCACACGGCTCGAAAGCAGACTTTGTGGCTTGGAAACTTTTGACGCGCCCTGTACATTAGGACCTTCTCTCTGTCTTGCTTGAGGCCTGAGCTGCTCAAAATGCTCTACATTTGATGGCTCAGCGCTTGCTTCCGTGGTATAATGCCGGGTGCGAAGCTTTTGCGCCAGCAGAGTCCGGAATATTCCTTGCGTCTGAGGCAATGACTGCCATTCAGTGACGCCATTTAGGTGAACGTAACTTCAGGTCGCACGTGCCACGTGACCTTTATTTCCACGCCTCTGCTAGAGCAGCGGGCAGCGGTGAGCGCCGCAGCCAGGGCGGGACAGAGAACGTCACGCGACGTATGATTTTCTAATTGAACCATGAGTGGACAAAATTGTTTGAACTACATTGCCGAGGGCAGCCGCGTTTACGCAACGATAAAAAACTGATGCGGCTATTGCTAACGGCCAGCTAAAAATTTCTAATTTCAACCAGGCGCCTAGCTGTCTGTAACAGTAGAAAATTTAGCTATTTGTATTTAGTTTGGTTTGTGACGGTTTAACGTCCCAAAGAGACTCAGGCTGTGAGGGACGCAGTAGGGAAGGACTCCGGAAATTTAGACCACCTGGGGTTCTTTAACGTGAACTGATATCGCACAGTACACGGGCCTCTACAATTTCGCCTCCATCAAAATTCGACCGCCACGGCCGGGAACGAACCCGCGTCTTTCAGGTGAGCAGCCGAGCGCCATAATCACTGAGCCACCGTGGCGGCGCTGCTTTTAGAATTTAGTTAAATAGCTCATCAGCTAGCATGATTCACCTGTTTTTTTACGTCCGACAACAACGGTACTATTATTCCGAAAAGGCCATATTTAAAAGGCCATATTTAAAAAAAAAACCCAGAAAGGTACCTGTAAAAGTAAGTGGGGAGATTCCCTGAAACAGCCGGTGTAGTTGTACTATATATATATATATATATATATATATATATATATATATATATATATATATATATATATATATATATATATATATATGTAGAACGTGCGTCAATGATAACCCGTTGGTCCGGAGTCGTACCTGGCAAATTTCTGCCTGTTAAGCCCTTACTTTAGTACCAAAGCTAGCGATGGACAGGGATTGTCAGCTGTCATCCATGACGTCATACACTATCGTTGGACGACCGGTAGGCGAGCACTGGACTGACCGTTGAAAAATAATCGTTCAGAATGCAGCACCACTGCTGCCTGAGCCGCGATCAGATGATGACAAGGGCCCCTCCACACTGTTGTTCGTTGCCGTGAAAGAAAATGGGTGACCACGCCACTCCGTAGTGTGATAGAAAGACCGAGGAAACTTAGCTGACATCAGTCACTTGTGTTTCTTTTTAGCGCGAATTTAATTTAACATCGTTTAGTGCCTCCCGAGGAAATTCCTTCTTCTGTTATCATGTAATTAGATAAGTGCGCCTGAGGTAAATACACTTCTTAACGTCCGGCGTAGACTCTGCATTATTTTACACCTACTGGATCTAAACCACTAGTAACATTCGCGATGTACAATCTTTGTCAAAAGTACAGAGCCCAAGCGGTCTGCTTCCGAGCCCTGCATGCAGCGCGGCTACCCATGCATACTCAGGGGCTCTAATCTCACGAAGGCGGGAGCAACTTAAGTCCTCAGCCCTCCCAAGCTTAGGACTGTCAGTTGTTCTTAAGAGCCCCGCTGCACGGTTTGAATGCAAACCTCTCGGGCTGTATATTTTTGACAAAGACTGTACATTGCTCAAATTGCAGTGACTCCTCTCTTGGTCTCTTTTACTTCAACGCGCATCTAAACATCGTGGCACATAGCCATATCAATCGGCGTGGGCGCTTTAATCATGCATAAATAAAAAGTTAGGCAAGCGCAGACTCTCTGTCGCTATGCCGCCTCCTTTCGCAGTCGCTTTATTCTATTTAACGCCCCTTAGTAATTGGAAATTCATTGCACAATTTGCTCCGTTTGCCTCCCTCTGTTCATTTTCCCGTTTATTCACTTCTTTACGTGTTCCTTTGCGTGTTCTTTACGCTCCTTTACGAACTCCATCCTTCCTTGCATGGTTCTCGTTTGCCGCGCCCGCTTCCGCTTCCGCTTGCTGCGTGCGACGCTTTCGACGGCACCGCCGGCAGGGGGAGCCACGCGGGTAAAGCGATTTGTGCGAGAGCAGCTGCGAGGGAAGTGAGCGCCGCATTTCGGGCAGCGAGCACGAAGGCGGGATTAGAGGCGACGACGAAGCGCGCAGGAAGCGGTTTAGGCGGAAGGAGAAGGGAAAAGAATTTAAGCGGCAGGTTCGGCTGAGCGGGCTGGAGAATGGAAGCAGCGAACGGGGTTGTGAGATTAGGGAAGCGCACCGGCAGCCCCTGGGAAATGAATTGGAATAATTCTATCCGCTTTGGAGGAGGACACAGGGTCGGAAAGAGATTTCCTTTTGTTGTTGTTGTTGTCGTCGTCGTTCTTATGTCCTCACTATTTCCTTATGCCAGAACGCGCGGGAAAAAAAAGCTTTTTTAAGCGCCCTGGAAAGTTCTGGGGCAACCCTTGAAATAATGGCGGTTTTTAGGGATCAAGTGCGAGATTGGCGCTGTAACTGGTATTGGCAGCGAACGAGTGGGAGTCACACAAGTCAGCGTGAAAACCGCAATATACGTCTATCGAAAAATGTTAAACATTTTAGAGCCTAAATCATAACCAACTAGTGAAGGCAGCGGCGGTAATCGCCCTGAAGGCATATTAACTACCATGAAATTTTACACGAAAACAACCTGCTCA
Organism: Amblyomma americanum; assembly: GCF_052857255.1. Classification (NCBI taxonomy): domain Eukaryota; kingdom Metazoa; phylum Arthropoda; class Arachnida; order Ixodida; family Ixodidae; genus Amblyomma; species Amblyomma americanum. The sequence continues at coordinate 141,602,258 of NC_135500.1, forward strand.
TTGTGGTTCTAAAGGACGGGTGCACACTGGTTGGGCTGCTTTGGTCGGTTGACGAAGGTACATGTATAACTAGGTAGGTAAATGAAGAAAACGCGCACTCTGCACTGCGGCCTCCCGCGAGCTGCTACGTACAAGCCCCGTCGGCTTAGAACGCGTGTTTCGCCAGCAAACATGGCGACATAACATTGCTTGAATAACGTCAGCAATGGGGCCAAGACTTTTCAGTGCTTAAAAAAGTAAGCAATTGAAAATAGAGAGCAGGAGCAGCAGTAGGAAAGGAGATGACAGTGGCAAAAATCAACGCCAGATTGAGTTATCTCTAATAGTGGAAAAGACCTGATGAAGTAGACGAGAATATAGTGCTCCGAAAAAGCTATACTGCAAGGAGCAAGGCAGTGCATTGCAATGGTCAAATAAAAATTGATACTCCTACGCATGATATATCCACCTATCTGATCAAGAGCGAGAACTTTTTTTACTGTTTCCACCAAAAATATAGCCCCTAGAGTTCATCTTTATAGCTCGCACTACTTGCGCAAAGTGGACTAAGTACCTGAAGTCGCGAATCCGAGACGTGCCGATTTCCATGAATTACAGCGACGCTAACGAATTTATGACTTTTATTAGTTAGTTTCAGTGCATAAGCTGGCATGGTAAAGCAATTAATTCTTTTTTACTTGACCCCTCGCGGTGGCTCAGTAGTTACCGCGTTCGACTGCTGAGACCAAGGTTACGGTATAAGATCCTGGACATGGCGGCAGTGTTTCGATGGAGGCTAAATGCAAACACAATCGCGTGCTGCAAGATGTCAGTGCACTTTAAAGAACCTCAGGCGAACTAATGGAACACCTCTCTGAATACGCGCAGGAGCAAGATATTCGTGGCGGTCCAATTATTACTCAGAATCTGAATCCTAATCGCCCATTGAAACAAGCTTTTCGGTTTTTCGGAGCAAGAAAACTTGCTCCGTTTATACTTCCGCTTATTCTTGGATTATTCTTCCGTTTATTCTTTCATTATTTCCGGATTTAGTGGTTAAAAGGCATTTAGGATGCACAAAAGTTTTCAATAATTTTTTTTTTTGCGATGATTTCATGGTTTTCAGTCGTGGATTACTCATTGATGAATTTTTTTATCCTTTAAATACTATAACGACGGTAATATTCGCGCAAAGACTAGACGGGGCCACAGGAGACTAAATTCGAGTTTGCATTTCTAAATCGATAAGGCATCAGTGCACGATGGAATAAGAGTGAATAAAGCGGTATCACGTCGCATGAGCAGCAGGTCGACCCTACCGAAGCTCAGTGGCCTGGATCTAGGGCCTAGTAACCGTTGTGTTCCGTGAAGGGAGACTGCACTTGACAGGCTTCAAACGGAGCACATTGAGTTTTGTGTTTGAGATGGCGTTGCGCTTGCTTCTGAGAAGCTTTGGAAAGCGTAAGAACGCTGATACACAGCCATCTATTCCATACATAAAAAGCTAAACATAAAGTAAGTAAAGTTTAGCAAACGAGACCTGAGGTGTAAGGGCAGCCAACGTTGAACTATTACAGTAGCACTCTCAGAGAGGGCTGGTGCAGACGCCTAAGGCAAAGTGATTAAAGCAGGCCGGATGCGTTCAATCAGTCCAGTTTATTAAACATGGCACTAGAAAGTGACATTTCCCAATTGAAGGATACGTGAGTGGATTTTTGCTATTAAGTGAAAATAAACGGGAAGGCTTGCTTAAAAACAGATGCAGCTGGCCAGCTGCATAGATTCATGTCCAATAAAAGCGCCTGTATAAAATGAGAACTATGTATATCAAACAATATACGCAGTGAATGGCGCTTTGCACCATGTCTTCTGGAAAGCTGTACACTTCATTGAGCACGTGTTCTCCGCCTTAGAGGCATCGCCATCAGACATGTAAAAAGAAGCTGCCGGTACAACCTACGTAAACCGTACATGGACTCACGTGACCCGAAAAAATAACCAAAATATCACCCCGTGGCTCCAAAAAATAAACATCGGCGAAGAAAAAGCCAGCATATAAGTAGCGTTTAGTCATTGCTCACCTTACATAACGATGATTTGACTGCGAAATTCAGTTTAAAGGAGCTTATGCTGGTGAACATTCTTAGGGCTGCTTTAGCGCGGTTTTAGGCTATATTCACGAAATATTCGGAAAACAAACGTTATCTACTAACGCAGTCACCTCATTATCCTGTTTTATTAGAAAAGCTGCAAAATATTGATTGGCGAGCAGCTTAGGCCTTTTGAGAAGTGGGAGAAGAAAAGATGATGAGAAACAAAGAGATGAGATTAATGCAGAGTTTATGAAGAAAAAAAAAACATCTGGAAAATTATGACTGGCCAAACGTGTGAAAGAAAGAAAACCCAATTTCGCTGTAGGAGATACATGTTTTCCTTGATTTCGTTTTTATTGCGGGAAACAAACTCTGGAAACCATCATATTCTGCTCTAGGCCAACGTTACTAGATAGATTTCGGATGCAAACGGCCTTTGCTTTAAATAGTGCTTTTCTTCGATCATAACGAAGGTGAAACTGCTCTCAACTTCTGATAAACTTGCGGCAATTAAACCATTCTAATGAAAACGGTAATTATTTTCCAAAATAACGAAGGACGCTTATTTATGAAGAACAGCATAATTTTTAAAATTTATCGCAGGATTGCAAACTGTCGTGATAGAAAAGTACACGTTATTTTTTATTTCAATCAAATTTTATTGAACTCTTTTTATTGAACCTTTCTTCGGAGTTTATGTGTATAACGTGTTGAATATGTGGCTACCGTCCTTAGCGATCTTTTTTTTTCATGATGTCGGCAACTGAATACATTCGTTGTCACTCAGGCTGCATTCCCGCGTATCGTGAACGCTTGAAGGAAAGCTGGTGTCCTGATCGCCACAGCACTGCAAGTCGTTACGCTGTTGATCAGAACCTTCGCTTGTGCTGTCTCGCACTTTGCGCTTCTTAAGTGGAGGCCATGTCATGTACCACGGAAGATTAGGGAAAACTCTGGGAACTCTGGAAAACACTGGAAAACTCTGCCCCATCAACAAGGGTCCACTTACCGCTAGGCATTTCCACTGTTTTTTCGCGAATTACGTGCACGCAATTTTTGAGGACGTCCTGTTAGTGGAAATGAAGGTCACATTCTCTCCACTTTGCCTGTCAGCACGAGGAATGGCTAGATTCTGAGCAGCACGCAAGGACTCTATGGAATCTCTAGCGGCTCCCGAAATGACACGTGCTGCTCGTGTCATTACGAAAGCCGCTCCTGCAGCCTGACACGCAACACGGGAGCATGGTGACTGCGCTTGCTAATGGCGACCATCAAGCTACCAAGCACGGAGAAGTCGGAAAGTCCGAGGCACGTTGCGGCACGCATTTCCGTGGCAGCTGCCGTGGTGAGGCAGGTGTAGCTGATTCGACGGCAGCGCCACTAAAGCGCGAACCGGCGGCGGTTCCGTGCAGCACAGTAGAGTTTTAAAACGGACCCTATCTAGTAACGTTGCTCCAGGAGACGCTTCTATTCAAAAAGCTTGTGAACACACAGACACACAGTCAAATGGAGGAAACATATAAGCTAGGAGTTTCCAACACGCAGTTATAAAGTATCTGATTGGACTATATAAGCTACTGTTTCAGTGTAATTGATATACACTCATGTAGGGATATCAAGAGAGCAAACCTAACACATCGAAGCATAAGCGACGCAGATAGCGCATGGTAAACGCATTGTACAAGAATAGCAAGCTGGATGGCCGGTGCGCTTGCTTTATAGAAATCAATACTGCCTACAGGACGGGAAGAAGGAGGAAGACAAGATAGACACAGGACTGGGTCTTTAATTTTTCGGCACCAATTTTCTGGCCCGATTCCCTCAGTACCTGTGCGTAAGGGACGATGCTGGTTACTTAGAGCTGTGGGCATGCGACCTGTTTTTATTTGCTCTCTATTAGGTGTCGAGCGGATGACTTCCGCAGCTATCTTAACCTGTCCTCAATTTTTTAAAAGTTTTCATAAGTAGCTCTTTAAGCTAATCGCAGCATATTCGGAGCGACAGAAAGGCTACAACAAACTTACCGGAGATATGAAGGCGGTTCACAACAAGTCAGCCTTCTTCAAAATTAAGATTGGCTTTCTCGTTACTTGCCATGCGCGGCTCGTGGTGAACCATACTTATGTTGGTGGAGCACCGTACGCAGCATGCGGAGGTATTGGGTTCGGATCCCGCTGACAACATGCGGGTGTTGCCTTCTATTATTTATCAATTAATTTTAAGCCGTAAACGGATCACAGTACAAATTTCCTATTAACCGACACAACAAATAAAAAAATTCCCTCTGCTTTCTCTGGTTTCTATTACTTTTGGCTTTATTAATATGATTGTCATAACGCGTCCCTCATTTCCCCTACCCCTGTCTGTTCAAGCATTGTGACTGATACGTTCTCAGTTCTCCTACGGAGCGCTATGCTCGTTTTGGTGTCCCTGTATAAATTCCCTTACATATTTAAGAAAAAATTTTAAGTACGCGCTGTGCACGCTTTGATTCCGATATGATCGCTTCGTTGCTGAAATATCCACTGAATTCAGTTCTGCTCACTTTTATCTATGACGGCTGCTCTGTACACGGGTATACTCATTATATTCTTTAAAGAATCCTTTTAATTCTATTGTTTTTCCTCTTTTGTCGGCACTTTTTGACGTGCAGACTTGCAGTAAGTAAAGTATGCTTGTGTATGGCCTCTCTGGAAGTGGATGCAACCCAGAAAGGCCGGTTCTCGTTTCAAAAGGGGTCCGTGATTACGCACAACTAACTCATCAGAGATGGCAGGACCACCTTTGCGAGAGACTGTCTTTATATTATCGCGCCTGTGTAATCTATCTGTGGAAAAATATTTATCTTGTTTAAACCTTGCTGTTATAATACTCACGCCCGATATTATACGAAAAACAGATGAGCTTGCTATGTTGAAGTTATAGTTGTGGTAGAACAACCTATTACTAATGATACTCAGGCAGGAAAACATAAACAAGAACTCCCAGACTCTGAACCCCGTCCTTGTGCGAAATGATGGTGGCTTTAAGCAGATGAAAAGTGGACTACGTCAGTGTAGAGAAAAAAAAAACTTTTAATTACCAAGCGCTACCTAACCAGACGTGACTAAACTAGTGTTTTTTAAAAAGGCCGCCAAGGTTTTATTAATTTTTAATTTTTTTTACTATTTTCGATTTATTTCCAGCCTTCAAGAAGGCCTCAGGCAGGGGTGGGACATACATAATAGAAGAAAAAAGATGTACGGCATAAAAAAAAACGCGACAAGACGCGAATCATGGAGACAATCTGACATGATAAGCCCGCTTGCACAGATGGCTTCTGATAAAAAAAAATGTGCTGAATGACTTGCACATGCGCAATCTGTTTCTGCAGCCAGCGCGACCACCAGACGTTCAAAACAAAAGTGAGAACAAAAAAAAGCATAAAAAAGCAGACAAGTTAAACGACACGCACGCAAGACACTAAGAGCAAAGCAGCAGCAGCATCATGGGCCAGATGACCAAAACTAGTGTTTCAACTTTGCTACAATTGACTCCACAGTCAGGATATCCTTAGTTTCAGCGAGTTCATTCCACTTACTGGGAGTTCTTGGGAAGAAAGAGTCTTGAAGGCGTCGATTTTTCAGCTATGTTCTTTCAATTTTTTTTTGCAGTGATTTCTGCGCGTAGTCCTCTAAAAAACTGTCTCGATATAGCTGAACATTGCTACTGATGCCTAGGGTTGGAGGCATGTACGCTCCAGCGTCTTCAGCGACCATTACTCAGCAGCAACAACTGACACCTATAGTCGATGGAGGTTTGGATGTTTCTGTTAACTGCGTCGCCACCATGTCTATTTTCTGCACTCGGCAGAACGGCGCCTACTCTCGGCCTTTGCCAAGTGGCACCGAAAGTGTGGAGACGGACTAACAGGAAAACTCTGCACATTACTTTTGGCCTGAAGGCAAGAGGAAACCGGGTCACGTATAATATCCTTACCGCCACAATGTTTACTTTGAGGATAGAATGTCATCTGGTCGATGTTCATTTTACTCCGCGGGCAAAAGGTCTTCGTGCGCAAAGTCCAAAGCCATCTGGCCGACACTGGCCGCTGTTAACACGGAGCATCGCAGCCCACGTAAGAACACAAATAAAAATAAAGAAAGACCCAAGAAATTCGAGCAGAAGATAAAAGAAAGGAAGGCTGGGAAACCGGAGAGAAGAAAGGTCAGAAGCCCCCGCCTGGATTTTTGTTCGGACCCGGGCCTTTTGGCTGTCACTACCATCTGTCGTCGCCCATTTCGAACCGTATACGCTCCGATCGCGGGCTGTCCGTTCTAACGACAAAGAAAGAGTAGCGAGGAAGAATAAATAAATATAAAAATTGGAGCGATAAAATTCTTCTGCCCATGTAATCGTTACTCCTTGCCTGTAGCTTCTTCCTCGTGTTTTATTCCAGAATTTTATGTATGTTTTATTAAACATGTTCCAGATGGCGCTCTTTAACGCTCTTGACCACGTTTCGCTTTACGATTGCGCTGCTCTTGCCTGGCTGGAGAATCGTCAACACTGCTTCTTGTAATTTAAATTAAAGTTGTTTGTCTGTTTCTTGTGTGCATTGGGCACACGTTCGACAGCTGTGACAAAAACTGGGACCCTAAGTTATTCCGTTTACCCTGCAAGTGCGAGAAGACATTTACATTGGTGGGAGAAGAAGAACATTGGGTAATATACCTGATAGGCTGACATCTCCGTCGAGCTTGCCATATTATGTGGCGGCTCTTACACATCTGTTTGCGAAGATACCTGTGTGCACCAATTCGACTAGTGGTCTCATATTTTTTTAGCATTGGTACTATGAACGCAAAGAAATACAAATATACTAGAATAGAGCGAATGTTTTCCCTTCTATACCGCAAGAGTTTTGTCGCCACTAGCATCGCTTATTTGGAAAGCACCGACGGCACACTTATTCGACCAATAAGACACGAAAGTATTTTTTCTCAAAGCAAGCTTAGAAAGCTCCTGAATTACCCTCCATGAGGTTAACATTGGCTTGCGCTGGTGTATTTTTGAACATCGGCCTTGAAGCGACAACGCCCTCGAACTTTCGCGCAAGGTTTTGAGATGCTCCGGAATTGAAAAACTGGTAGCATTGATGCACTGAAGCTTCTATTTTTTTGACACGTTGAAAGGGAAGACATATGATACCTTTTTGCTGGCGCTTTTGCCGTGTGGGCGTATTTTATTTTGCATGCTGACGTTATTTTGGGCAGAATCCAGCATGAGAGCGCAGACTGGCCGAATAACCAGGCGCATTTTGTATTGTTTATATATTACTTTATTTATTCAGGTATCTCGAAAATTCTTGGGATAATAAGATATGAACCGTTTTTTAAAATCTTGCTGCAGGAGCTGGAAATGACGGTAAATTTGAGAATTAGTTTCCATTCGTGAGCATAAGGAACCAAAATACAACAAATAAACAACGTTTTAAGCAATGAAGTTATAACTGACAGGACTAGAAGCAGTAGTTGTAGTAAAAAGGGTGATTTAGACGGGCAGGAAGCCATGTGCTACTGGCATTTATAATAAATAATTACATAGCATACTAGGCGTGGCATTTTGAAACACGTACCTTGTATGCATAAGGGATTTTCACAAGTTAGACCCATTAGCCGCAAGATTAAGAGTTCGAGGGGACACTTAAGCTTCACCTGAAGGTTATGACGCGATAATGTTAATGGATTAGTGCCCATATATCCGTAGCTGTTCAATCTAGACTTTACATTCATAGATCCCTGTGAGTCCTCATACCACTTATGGCGTAGTGGTGCAGCAGTTAAGCGGTACGCCACCGCCGTGCGATGGCAGGTGCTGCTCCCGGTGTGGCTTGTGCGACCCAGGTTGCTCTTCCAGAGCAACCTCTCGCGACCAGTAATTAACTTCCACCTGTCACGTTGATCGTTTCGCTCACAATCCAGTGGGCAGGTTGTGATGACGCCACAAAGTCACGTGACCTAGGTGGCCCAACTTGGTTGCTTCTCTGGGGATTTTTTGCTCACCACGCCGACGCCGATGATGCCGACGAAAATGCAGGATTTTCTGCCGAAAGGGCACCTTAACGCTGTTGCGCGTTGAAACCTCCATGTCACATAGTGGGTTGCTTGTAGCATAGTGGAACTCGTAAACTCCGGAGGGCTGAGCACGAAAGTTAGCCTCAGTTTGAAAAGATGTGGAACGCTGGTGATTAACAACTTACAGTCTGGCCCTCAAAGAAATACTTTGGGCTCTTTACTTCTAATAAAGGCTGTACGCTAATGACTGATGCCAGCTAATGTACACTTTGAAAGCGAGAATTGACGGTAAGGGTGTCACATTTAAATAATTTAGCCGCGAAATTGTTCGCAGCGCTGAGAGATGCCCAAGATGGGAAGTAAATTTTTGCTGACGAAACTCTTGGAAAGCGTCAATATTTGTAAAAAAATAAAGCGCGTGGAGCGATTTTAACGCGAGAGCGTTAGTACACCATGTCGGAAAAACTCTGCAGCGTCGGCGTTGCCGACCGTTTGAAGCCTAGCTACCGGAGCGGACGGAACAACCGGCCGCCAGTGGTGCTTCGCTGCACCACTGCCCTGCGGTGGAACTGCACCACTGCCCGAGGAGTGGTACAAGTACTTCCAGTGATCTGTAAATATTAAGTAGAGAATCCATGATTCCGCATATACCCTTAATGCGTAATGCGACGTGGATGCCCTGGGCGCTAGGTGGAGCCACCGACAGCTATCACTGTACTTCGTCGACCGGCAGCCTTCTTAAGCATCGGCCGCACACAGACTTCTTGGGTTCCGGTGCCGACATGCGGACAGTACGCTTACGTCTCCTGTTTCTACAGGTTGGTGCGTTTTACTCCTATAGGCCAACTCATGGCCTTACAAGGTCGGCACCGGAGCCCAGGGAACTATTTTGGGGGGTTGTGCTTGAGTGCATTGCTCTTGTTGTTGGAGCATGCCAATCACTTGATATTTTGGATGGTTTGAGGGTGCGCCTACTGCATTCCGGCGATGTGGTAAAAAATCCCGGTCCTCGATCAGAAACTTTGGCTCAGGAGCTTGTTGAAGCAATGGGCTGTCTAGCAAAAATACTAGAACAGGACTAAATTATTCTTAAGGAACTTCAGTCCGTGAAAATGCAACAGGATGTGACGGACGGTAAAATCGAGCAACTCACTTCGAAAGTTGATAGTCTAATAGAATCCTTGCCTCCGATACCAGCAGTCGGGGTGAAATAATTATAGTCGCAGAGTAATCAATTAGCACTTGCAATGCGTAATGTACTAGTTAATCAAGACGAACTGGAAAACCGTTCGCGCAGGAACAATTTACTTTTTTATGGTATCCATGACACTGTGAAAGGAACGTGGAATGAATCAGAGATGAAAGTTCTCAGTATCTGCGAAAAACACCTGGGCATGACCATTAGCCCCGCTTCAATAGAATGAGCTCATAGAATGGGCAAAGAATCCAGTAAAAAGAGAAGGCCGATAAGTATAAAATTTAGACACTTTAAAGACAAGCAGCGCGTTTTGTCTGCCGCTTCAAAATTTAAGGACACAGGTTTTTCTTTAAGTGAAGATTATTCTAAGAATAACCGCCAAGCGAGGAATAAGCTAATTGCATATGCAAAGGAGCCCGGTTTCAAATACACTCTTAAACTCGACCTATTAACAAAGCAGGGAAAAACAATGTGCATGATGATACTATTGGTTCAATTCGGGAACTTGTGCAATAGCAACCAAACCATGCCGCTCCAAGGCATTGCTCAGTTACTTATGATCAACTGCCCGTCATTATTGTTAACTGCAGAAGTATAAAGAATAAGGCTGAGTAATTCTCAGACCTAGTTCACATTTAGCAGCCTGATGTCATTGGCACGGAGTCCTGGCTCGACTCCGATATTTCAAGCGCTGGAGTTTTCCCGTCCGAGTACACAGCTTATCGCAAGGACCGTAATGCACATGGCGGATGCGTCTTTGTTTTCGTGCATAATCGAATGCAGAGTGTGCCTCTAGACTGTGGTGATGACCGTTCAGAATCTGTTTGGTGCAAATTAATCCTTTCGGCCGGAAACAGTCTTACCGTGTTCTCGTTTTACAGGCCGCCTACTTCCACTAGTAAAGATCCTTTACTTAGCATCTCCCGCTCGCTGTCCATTCTAGCTTCTGAAACTATCCTGTTAGGGGGCGACCTTAACTTGCTAGACATCACATGGAACAACGATTATCCTGAAGGGAGTCGTTCTGCACATCACTGCGCACTGTATGAAATTGTAAGTGTTTACGGGCTGCGTCAATTTGTGGATTTTCTCTACGCGTGTTGGATCGAACGGTGGCAATACCTTACATTTGCTCTTTTCTAATCGAAGGTATCTAGTAAAAAAACGTACTAGCCACACCTGGAATTAGCGATCATGAAGTGGCAGCGGCTACAATCGTATGCAAACGAGTAGAAATGCCGAAGCAATGTCATAGAACAGTTTATATGTATGAAAAAGGTAACTATGAAGCCATAATTAGGGAACTTGATTCAATTTTTTTATGGTTTTCATAGATAGTTCTATTTCCTGTGATGTAGACGAACTGTAAACAACATTCTAGAATCAGCTGCTGTCTCTTGTTGATCAGTTTATACCCGGAAGGCTGATGTCGCCTAATAAACGGGCGGATAAACCATGAATCAATAAAAGAATGCGTGCGTCAATTAGAAAGAAAGATTAGGTTTATAAAAGGTTTTGTAAAACAAAAAACTCATCTGCGTACGCACGACTGAAAATTCTGACTGCAAACCTTAAGAGCGATATAAAGGCAGCAAATCGATTGTACCTCTCCTCTTGTGCGATGTCAGTGCACGTTAAAGAACCCCAGGTGGTCGAAATTTCCGGAGCCCTTCACTACGGCGTCTCTAATAACCTGAGTCGCTTTGGGACGTTAAACTCCCATAAACCAAACCAACCAACCAACCTCTCCTCACTGGCAGACAAACTAAAAACGAACCCGAAAGAAGTATGGCGCTTTATCAAGTTCAACCAAAATGATGTTGTTGGTAATCCGGCCGTCAAGGATGGCGATAATTTATTGAAAGACGACATAGCACGAGTAGAGTGTTTCAATGTATATTTTCATTCCGTCTTCTCATATACATTCCGTCTTCTCAGCTTGGTGCTCAGACGCAATTACGGAACGGCAGGAACAGCTGAATGCAATGCCATATATGGTTATAACTGAACAATTAAGGTGTCAAATCATTGCTACAAAACCTAAATGCGCATTCCGCACCAGATCCTGACGGCATTCGTAACTATATTTTAAAGCACTGCGCAGAGCATATTAGTTCCTTTTTGGTTACTTTATTCAACAAGTCACTACAGACCGCAAAACTACCTAAAGATTGGAAAATAGCCAATGTCACACCAGTTCACAAAAAAGGTGATCGCAGCCAGATCTCCAATTACCGCCCCATATCTTTGATATCTGTTTGTTGCAAAACCCTGGACCACATAATCTATTCTGGACTTGTAAAACACCTTCAAGATTACAGTTTTTTCTCATCAGCACAGCACGGTTTTCGATCAGAGTTGTCATGTGCAACGCAGCAAGCTGAGTTTATTCATGACATTGCATCCGGGATAAACAACTGTTTTCAGATAGACGCTATTTTTCTATATTTTAAGAAGCCTTTTGAGGTTGTGCCGCACCACCTTCAGCAAAAAATATCATGCCTTGGTCTTCCTGCCTACCTGTTCGGTTGGCTAAAAGACTATTTAAGTGCACGCCAGCAGCAGTTGGTAATCAATGGTGCGTCATCCTCGTCTCTGGATGTTTTGTCTGGAGTTCCACAGGGTTTTGGGCTCGGTTCATTACTGTTCCTCATATTCATCAGTGACATACCTGTCGGCCTCAGATATGCTGAGGATTGCGTTGTGTATTCCCCTTGATGACTTGTGCGTATTACAGGCTGGCCTTGACAGAATTTTTGACTGGTGCTTGAAGTGGGGCATGGCACTCGATGTATCTAAGTGTTTCTATGTGTAATTAACAAAAAAAAGAAAATTTTCGGATCGTATCTCTTAAACCATGACACTATTTAAATTATAGATAAGGTTAAATATCTTGGTGTTACACTCACATCATCCCTAGACTGGATAGCCCACGTTGACATGGTAACTGCCAAAGCTTCTCGTCTTTTGTATTTTTTCCAACGGAATTTGGAAAGCTCTTCCCAGGTACTAAAAGAAACATTATATTTAAGAAACGTCAGGCCAGTATTAGAATATGCTTGTGTTGCATACGACCCTTTCACGGGTACACTCAATGACAAGTTAGAAAGGGTACAGAAATGCGCTGCAAGGTTTGTGACTGAGAATTATAATTTTCATATGAATAGATCGGAACTTCGCGACCGTATTGGCTGGAAGACCTTGGCAACCCGAAGAAAAATCGGCAGGTTGAAGTTCTTGCACAGCATTTACAATGATTGTACCGGTATTACCAAAAACACTTATACCGCAGTTTACGATAGGTAGAAAATCACTGCAAGTAATCTGGAAACACATATAGTTGAAGCAAGTTGCAACCGCTCATCCGCAAAGCGAGAGTGAAATAATTAGGCGAATAAGAATGGGGTGAAGTGCCTCTGACTGGCACGCTCAGGGCGTGAACAGCAGCTTATTAGTACTCCTCACGAAGAAAGAATACAACAGTTGTATCTTGCCAGTACCCAGTCATGAAGTAGAAGCTGGGAGGCTAACGAGAAAACCAAATTAAGTTCAGAAGAGCACGGCGACCTATAAAAAGGGAAGGGAAATGATAAGTTTAACGTTAAGAGAAAGGAGGAGAGCCCAGTTAATCACGGAACAAGCACGAGTTAATGATATCCTAGTTGAAATCAAGAAGAATAAATGGGCATGGGCAGGACTTGCAGTACGAAGGCAAGAAAACCAACGGAACTTAGGATAACGGAATGGATTCCAAGAGTATTGAAGCAGCTTAGCTTGTTTAGCCAGTTGGCGTATGGTTACGTAAAGAGAAGGCAGAAGTAGCAGCGGGTGGCAGATGGGTCACGTGGACGGATCAGATTAGGTTTGTGCCGATAAGGTGGGCGCAGCTGCAACAGGGAGGTTGAGTGGAGGGATATGTGACAGTCTTTTGTTTTGCAGTGGACGCAGTTAGGATGATGATGAGGATTATAATTCTGAAGAGCCCCTGCATTTAGCAACATGTCGCTTGCCCTGCCATTTTTTTGCCGCATCGCTGGCGTCATTATAGCCCGGGTACAGGGAAAGATGACATCAACTTTTTTTTTCGCTTCCTTAAGTTATCAAAACAGCAAGCTCCAAACTCCCCACACAGGCAGAATTTGCTTTAATTTGCGTCAGTGAACGGCTTCAGCCGTCGCAACTTTCAATAAGCGACTTTTAGGCCACAGCACATTGTGAGGTCTAGGGGTAAGTGTTAAAGGGCCTATTTATCTTTTTCAATTTTTTTTCGTTGGACGGGAGATCTTTCTGCGAGCACCAAATTCAAAGCTTTAAACTATCTTCCAAGGTAGTCCGACACAAAAAAGCCAAACCGAGTCTGACATCGCCGCTCACAGGTGGAGTGGGGTTTATATTTCGTGTTTTTTTACGATTGCGGCGCCTACCCATGCTTCTTGTTTTATTTATTTCTTTATGCTTGTTCTGGAATAATAATCGTTCTGTAGGGAGCTCTTTCTTTGAGTGAAACAACCTGCCGTTTCCACTCTGCGGTAAACGCCAATTATAATAAACGCCAACCTCAACCTAAACGTCAACGTCAACCTCGTTTATTCGACCATTTCCCTCCGCCTCTGACAATTACGCCGCCCGATCGATTCAGTGAACACTGCGTTGTAGAAATATTGCGTCACGAACACTGTGCACCGCAGTTCTTCGCGCTAAGCGTAGGGCGACTCGAAAAGGCCGGCCTGTCAAGAGCGACATGAAATTAAACGTGCCGGAGGCCTCGGTTATTGCGAAAGTTTCGATCTCTCGACTTTCGCAGGAGGGGACGCGTGCCGACATAGCAACCCAACCAAGATTGGAAGACCGAAGCGTTAGGCTCGTATGTAAAAAAGTCCATCGATTGGCCGTAGTATTAACGCATACCAAATTTTGTTGGGGTTGCGGTTAATGAGGCGGTACGCGATCGATGGTGCGTCGCGTCTCCTTCCTTGCTTCGGTCTTTGCTTTTAGCCTCTGCAAAAATTGTCTACAACTTCGCGTTATCTATGATTACTTAAGTCACGGAGTCACTGCCGTCATTCAACGCGTGTGGGAACGCATGCGAGTTAAGTTCAGTGAGGCAAGCACGCGACACCTCGAAGTTTATCCTGATGGTCAAAGCTCATGTGCGCTTTCATTGAAAGCAGAAACGCCACATTTTGGAGACTGACGAGCACTGAAACCTTGGCAGCTCAGTGCATCGTGTCATGGGCTAAAGTGGCTGCTGTTCGCATACGACATCAAGACGTTCTTCTTGCAGGTAGCAGCAGTATACGTTAGAAAACTGGTAGTCAAGGCGTTATGCATCTAAAATCAGATTGTTGTACGTTGGCAGTAGTTAAATATTTTTGGGGGTTTTTTTTGTCATAAATGGCAGCTCACTGCTCAGGCACCCGGTACTTTGTGTCCGCACTCTCCTGGTAACCATTTCAGCTTTGCGGGTTCAAAAGACTGCCTTGTTTCCATTACAGCTTGCCTTTCGCTCATCTTTTCGTGTCGACGCATTTTGATGAATTACATTGATAGGGCGGATTACTCGCTGATTTACAGCTGTAGGTAAGAGCGACCTAGCAGCAAGAAAAGAAAAAAAAAACGCTCGCAACCAGGCATTGTGCCTAGAAATAAGCTTTTTATCTGAGCGAGGTACTTTTCTCGGGAATAAATAGTGGCGAGAAAAGTTGTACACAAATGCCACCTGAGAAAGGCAGCTGAGTTGCTGTTTCGTCTGTTAGATTGTGTGCTCCCTTGAAACGCCATTTTGTGAACTCTTGAAGGTTTTTCGTTTATTGCTGTCTATAAAAGTCAATACAATCTAAAAAGAACAAAGGAGGGCTGAAAATGATTATTAGAATAAAAAAAGAGCCCATGACATGTCGTCAGCCTATTATGGGCAGAGATCTGTACTGAAGCATGTAATAACTTCTCTAATAGCTACTATGTTGGACCCTTTTATAGCCCAGTGTAAGGCAACGTCACATGTGTAAGCACCGCGATTCACGCTACGTAGCGGAATTTAAGCCTAGAGAAAAGCTAAAAATTTTTAAAAATTTGACATTTTTACTACTTCATTTAAAGCGGAAACTGTAGTTATGAGGTAGTCGCCGCAGGAAGCATCGAGCGTCTGATAACGCAGATAACTGGAAGCGCTTATTTGTTTTTAAAACTGCTGATCTTTTTAAGAGCACATCTTTTTCTAACAAAAAAATTTTTAGGGTGCACCGAAGGCGGACAAAGTGGCCATACATTGTCAACATAAAAATTTTTGAAAGGAAATCGAAGGAAATAAAACTAATAATGTGAATACTGAAACTACGCGTTGATACTAGCTCTGGCGGTGCATCTCATCATATATAAATTAGGCAGGATATACTTTCTTGAGAAGACGTATAGCCGCCAGCACATTTGCCCATAGCGCGCGTGGCGTGGTTTCGAGCGTGTTTGCGACATCTGCTTTTGATAAAAAACATAAAAACTAACCAAATCTATCGTTCAGTGACGCTCAGTAGAGAATCGCATACAGCCTAGTGCACTGATAACTGTGGTGGAGTGCGATCTTTCGTGCGTTATGTTCAAGAGTGGCAGAATTAGGGGCACTTACTCATTGCCCTTAATCTGTAATTAGGCAGCCGCGGTGGAATTTCTTAGTGATGTCTAATCTTACCTCCGGACGGACAGGTGCGTTGACCGGTGGGTTAAACAGAGCTTGAGTTTCGCTTGCAATACCACCGCGAAACTATAAAAGCGACGTTCAGTTCTCTATCGAGCATTCACGGCCCATGCTGTCACCTGGCTTCGTTAGCTAGTCCACAAACAACCGTTTTTGTTTGCGGTAGCAATGCGTTCGATTTACGGGCGATACTTCTAGACGACGCAGGAATCGTGCGTTCTTATCTGGTGGCCCCCATGATGACCCCCATGATGGCCATCATCATCGTCGTCATCTTCATCAACATCCAGTAAAGCAGAAATTGGGGCGCGTTGGTGCGTGTTCATTTTTGCTCACAGCGCACAAACAGTACAGCGCATCAGCATTATCGTCAGCCGAGTATAGTTCAGTGCAGGACAAAAGCCTTCCTCTTCCATTGACACCTATTAGCTTTGTCCCGCGCCCGCCGCCGCCATGTTTCTCCAGCCATTTCCTATTCTCGTCGCTCTTTCCTATTCCCTGCCGCAGCCGGCAAGGCTTCCTTCCGCTGGGTGGCCGCTCTGCCATTCTTTGAGTTCAGCTGTTAGCTATCAGCTGGTTGGGGCGCTCGACTACTGATCCGGAGTTCCCGGGTTCGAACCCGACCGCGGCGGCTGCGTTTTTATGGAGGAAAAACGCTAAGGCGCCCGTGTGCTTTGCGGTGTCAGTGCACGTTAAAGATCCCCAGGTGGTCGAAATTATTCCGGAGGCCTCCACTACGGCACCTCCTTCTTCCTTTCTTCTTTCACTCCCTTCCTTATCCCTTCCCTTTCGGCGCGGTTCAGGTGTCCAACGATATATGAGCAGATACTGCGCCATTTAATTTCCCCCAAAAGAACCAATTATTAATATTATTATTATTATTATTATTATTATTATTATTATTATTATTATTATTATTATTATTATTATTATTATTCTGACACACGACGATTTCTGTCTGTCTCTTTGCAGCAGTCATTTTATTATCCATCTCTCCCTGCCTAGCCTTTTTGCACGCCTTCAAGTTACCAAGGTGCGTACCAGCAGTACATGTGGCTTCTGAAATTTCTGTTTCAAAACCACGTACGCATATGGATGTGCATTACTTGATAATGACATTCAAAACGTACTGTGCATTATTTTTATTCTTCTGCTAATTTCGGTCTTATGATTTTGTGCTGAGTTGATTACTTTGGCGTGAATATAAGTATTTACTAAATATTTCCAATACCTTGTCGTTAACATTTGCTCCTTCTCAGAATTGCTGAAGATTACTTTGTTATGTTTACATCAGTATTTAGGAGCTAAGAGCACACTGTCTACGAATGCATTTCGATTCAAAATATGTGCAACAATAAGAGCCCACAGATAACAAAAGTCCACGTTCACTAAGCTGAGCTGATGACTGCGACCATCCCTCATTTCTTCGTTGGCTACCATCGGTGTGTGCTCTGCTCAGTCTTGTGAAGACGACGACGAGGAGCGAACAGCGTCGAGCGAAACAGAAGAAGAAAAGGTTGGGGCAGCCATGGCGGACGACGTCAAGAGCCCTACGTCTCCAAGATCCCCGAGGACGTCCCGCAAATCACCGCGTTCGCGGCGAACGCAGGGCTCGCCACGGAGTCCGCGCCACGGCAAAAGGAAGAAGCCCCGCGTAAGAGTCATGCACGACAATGACAACGAGCCTACCAAGAGACACAGGTAAAGCAGAGAGGCGATTCGTGTTTTCCGTACCGCCTCTAACTTCAATGTCCCACGCTGCGCTCCCGACGCTCCTATAAGTTCAGACAAAAGCTATATACGTACACGAGTAAGGCTAACCGCTCCTCATCTTTAAAGCCACCGCTATGTACACGAAAGGCGATAATCATTGTTTGATGTGTTCTTGATTGCGACGACACTACTATTATCTGCTGTGTTTGTGCTTGATCAGAGGTCTCGTGTATTGCGGAAGAAATGCACGTTTCCTGTTCACCGGATGCTCAAGTAATCCGTTTAACTCTACGCGACTTTTCAAACAGGACATCGTAGCGGGCCAGTTTGATGACATTCTCTGTCCTTGTGCGTTTGTGTTCCGCTTCCGTTCTATCGTCTCGCTCGGAGTAACACTGGAGCGCAGCCACACATGGAATGTGTCTGAGTTAGTGATTGCTGTTGCGCTTGCGAACGTACGCACAGGTCGCCGCCGTCACCGCTGTCGCCTCCCATGGACAGCAGGTCGGGTTCGCCCGACTCTCCGCCCACGCCGCGAGCGATCGACTGGACCCTGCGCTTCCTGCGATTCTCCGGGCGCCTCTATCCAACGCCCACTCCCTCGATGCCCTCGCAAATTGCTGCGACCGAGTCGGTGAGAACGCCGTCACGCTAATGCGAGGGAAAAAAACTGGAGGGGACACTTAGGCTCCGCCTTAAGGGCATGACGCGATAGCGTTAATGGGCTAATTCCCATATATGCAGAAGGTCATTCTCTTCTTTAATCATCATCGTCGTCAGCCTGACCACACTCACTGCTGCGCAAAGGCCTCTCCCATGTCTCTCCACTTAGCCCTGTCCTTTGCCAACTGCGCCCACCCTATGCCTGCAAACTTCCTAATCTGCCCTGCAATGGCAGGAGCTCCCAGCGGTGGGCCTTGTGTAGCCCAGGCTGCTCTTCCCGAGCGGTCAATCACTAATTTAACTGTCACCTGTCAAGATGGGCAGCTTGCTCATGATCCGCTGGGCAGGTTGTGATGACGCCGCAAGTTCACGTGACCAAGGCGGCCCACCAGGCTTCTAGACTGCTCTCTGGGGACCACCCGCCAGAGTCATACTCGCGATATTTCGCTCACTACGCCGACAACGCCGACGCCGGATTTTCTGGGTAACGGGACCATTAACGCGATAGAGTTAAAGGTTTGGCCGTGGTAGGTCTATGAGAGGCTTTTTATGAGGAAAAATGGCATCCATTCGTCGTTCCGCGCTCAGCTGCTGACCAAAGACATTGTTATCAAAGTGCGCTTGAGCAATGGGAGATATGTGGTACCAACAGTGGGCACTATATGGGACACGTAGGCTGTGCTCATGTGGAACTGGGATTAGCAGCACTTGAGGGCTACAGTGAAACTGGCAGAGCGAAATGATCGACAAACTGACCGTGGTGGACCTATGAGTTGTACAAAGCCACGCCTGTGGGGCTTAAATCAATAAACAGTTTTAGTACAGCAGTGATTGCTTGAATGCATGCTTAGCGGAATAACGAGCCCAGAAATCGAATGTTCAAAAAGTTAACTGGGGAATAGCTTTAGCGTACGCACGCAATTTTCAGACGTTAGCTTTGCGGCTTTTGTGCGATAAGCGAGAAAACATGGCGGCATCTTTCCAAACGAGAGACGCCAGCTCCAGCGGGATAAGCAGTCGTTGCAGCTATGGCCGTCATGTTTACCTGTAACTGGTGGTGTTGTTGCTTTTCGTTTTGACCAAGGCCTTGCTTCGACGACAAAGTGCAAGGGGTAATGTAGCCTAGTTTTTGAGATAACAATCTCGATTCTGGCTAGCGGTGGGCTAATGAGACCTCTTGGTGCGCTGAAACCGCCTGCAATTGCTCGGAACGGACCAGCAATAGGTTTCGAGCTTTATCACGCTGTTCTATGCATATAAACAATTAACACGGCAATCTGTATTAAATTCATAAAGAAAGTATTTTGTGCATTACATCCCCTTATGTAAAATTTTCTATAGAGGAGGAGTCTTTTATGAAATATTTTGACAAATTAGTGGCAGTGGCTATCACTTTAAGAGGGCCTTTCGCTTCCACGTAAAGTAAATCGCGCTTAACGATATCAGTACGTTATGCTAAAACTCCCTCCCGGAATAAGTTGCTTGCGGCACAGTATCGTATTTTTCCTTTGCCCCGCTATCACGCTAACGCTATACTAAAGCTCTCTAAAATCAGTCAGTGTCGAAGGGAAGGAAATATAAAACGAATCAAATGGAATCTGATTCAGAGTCGTTGTATTATGCCGCCTCAGTATCGCTATGCAGCGTGCGTACTTCAACCGTGCGTACTTCAACGCACGGGATATGTAGGCAGCGCTCTAGCTCACAAATCCTGAAACTTTGGTTACCTCGCAAAGAAGAAGCGTCTCTCACATTTAAGAATGGTGGGGTATACGTCCAGTGGGCATTACACTTTGTAAGTGGAATGAAATCATATTGCTACAAATGTGTTGGAAGTTATGTCAGTGATTAGTAAGTCCTAGCCGTTCGTAGCGCTTTCGCATGCAAGCAAGCATCCACTGCTAGTACTGATACAAGGAACGTATCACTAGTTACCAAAGGAGAATATTACTAGTTGCAGGAGGTCTAAGGCTTTTATGTTAAAAGACAGGCATTCATGGTTGCACTTGACACGTTCTCTAGCCCGGTAGGAATTTTTTAATCACTGAATTGTAATCGACAGCCTTCCTTTGGTGTTGCAAACTTTAAAGCAGTCTAAGCAGCCGTCTACAGCGCAGAAGAATGTTCGGCACAGTTTATGAATTTTTGTCATTTTAGTTAAAATTTTTTCATGAACTGCACTTAACAAATTTAGAGGACACGCACTAGGCGCTTCATTTATATTTATTGAGTTGCCGGCTTCTGTTTATCTTGGAGTCTTACTGATACCTGCATGAGCATATGAGTACGCCAGGAAATAGCATACTAAACGCGTTTTCAGAGAGCCAGTTCTAGCTATCAGAATCACCAAGGCAGTCGTGCAAAAAATTCTTGGCCAGCAGATAACTTTGGCTGTTCAACCTTTCTACTAAGAAAGCAGCTGTGCTTTTTCGAACATATGTTATGGCCGTTATTGTGCCGACTTAGCAGTAAGGCAGTAAAATAATTCTGTATTCTTTTGTTAGACGTTTCTTGTCCAACATAGCAATCAAGCGTGTTTTCTAGCGCACACTAAGTTTAGCTTTGTTTCGCAGATGCTACTGCGCATCCCTCACGCCACTGCTTCATTCGTGCGAATAGCGGTACAGATACACCAAAGGCCTGGTCACGAGAGGCGTTTCTCAGAAGCGAATGATGACCAGGAGGTGAAGGTGTGAATGCCACTTTTAGCGGAGCCTTTTCCACTTCGCTCCCATTCAACACACGCAGCTAGCTGGCTCTCAGGAATCGCGGAGCATATGCGTTTCGCACAATCAGTTTTGTACCGCTGTCAGATTGAAAACAACAGTGCTGTATTGCCGGGATTTCCTCTAAAGACTGCTGTTGCTCCGTACTACGCAGCCCACATCGCCCCAAAGGAAGGCTGCGCCATCCAGGTTCATCTACGTTGCAACTGTCGCAGTGGCTCTAGTCTGCATGGCTCTCGTCAGCACCACCTTCTACGTCATCTGGCAGAGAAACAGGCGTCCGCAGGCCCTTGGCGCGACGGTGTGCACGACGGAGTCCTGCTTGAATTACACCAAGCTACTGCTTGACGCTATGGACGAGGACAAAAATCCATGCGACAATTTCTACGAGTACGCCTGCGGTTCGTGGAACGACAATAATAATCCCGGAGACACTGTGCTCGCCCTGGCCTGGGATAGGTTCGCCCTCACCGTGGCCTCAAAGTTCGAATCACTCTATGTGCCCAAGGAAGAGCAGTCGTCCGTTCACAAGGCGGCCGTCTATTGGCAGGCATGCCTGAGCGTTCTGAACAGTTCCAACGTTCCCGGTGTCAAGGAGGCACTGCAAAGTGCAGGCATTGCCTGGCCGCGACGGAATCCCAAGCCAGATTTCCTCAATGTCATGTTTTTCATGACGGAGCGAGTGAACATGCCTGTCTTCATACAACTCACGACCGTAAAAACCAACTCCTCGGCGTACCTCTTGTTTTTCGGCCAGTGGGGTATGTTCGCTGACAAAATGAGATCCCTCGCCACTCTGTCCAGGACAAGACAACTGGCTAATCACGTGCAAGTTCTGTTTGAAAGCTTCGGTGGCACGGATCATTCTCGTCTCAGCGAACTGACTAAGCAGCTTGAAGGTATGGCCGAATTCTTCGTCCGCTACTCTAACGACTCTTATAGGAGGAACAAGAAGAGATATTCCAACGCAACGGCATTCCTCCAGTTCACGCCAACAGTGTCGCTGGAGAAGTGGAACTCGCTGTACGAGAGCTACCGAGGTGTCAGTGTCAGCGGCGCCCGAGGAGTCTCCATCGTGGGCGTTGAGTACTTTGCGGCAGTTTTCCGGCTGCACCAGAAATACGGAGACGCAGTTATGAACGACATCGTTGAAGGACTTGCCGTCGAAAATCTCATTGGCTTCACTGAACCTCGCATTCTCGAGAGCTTTTACGGGAACGCCGAAGATGCAAGGAATCTTTTGCGTGGAAACTGCTTCGCAGTCAGTTACAGTATCTTCGGCTACGCCATAAACTATTTTTTCCTAAGATCAAAAGCCGTGCCTTATGACGATGTAAAGAAACTAGCGCAAGACATTCGCGAAGAGTTGTCAATGCTTCTCGGCGGAAATTCTTCTGTTGTGGCTCGGGCAACGAACACAAATTATTTCAAAGCCGCTTTTCTCATCCTAGAGAGATCCCGGCCCGGCGGCTACCTTTCTGCATACACAAACTACCCCGACATGACCCGGGACCCGCTTAAAAATTGGATGCTTGTCGTGGAGCACGGTAAAAAGGGCTCTGCAATAACAGATCCCTACATCATTTATAACAAGCGCGACCATATCAAGTTCAAAGGCTTTCGCCTTATGATGCCCGACCTCCTATTCCCTGTATTCTCCAGCGACGCTCATTGGGCGATCCGGTACGGTGGCCTCGGCGCGCGCATAGCAGCCGCCTTGATTCGCGACTACATCGAGGGCAGTGGAAAAGCCAACGAGGTCTACCGGGCCAACCACGATTGCCTTTTCGGCAAGTCTGCAGGGCCCATTGACGAGAATCTTCAAATTGCTATAGCGTCCGCAGGGGTGATTTTGCGCCTGTTCGAGAAGGCGAGGTCCAAGAAGCCACGTGACGATCCACTGGTGATGGACATGCCACATTTCAAGAGCGAGAAGGTTCCTTTCATATTCGGATGCCACCTGCTGTGCGGAGAGAAAGGCGGAGAGGAGCTGTGCAACACGCCTGTGAGGCACAGCGCCGACTTTGCGCGGGTGTTCGACTGTCCACAGGACTCGCCGATGAACCCATCGAAGAAGTGCTGGATGCTTCCCCCTTAACAATGTGGGCGGTGCATTTGAGCCGCCATTCGTTAAGGCTTTGCGTTATTCCAGAGATATTCGTTGTTTGCTTTAGAAGTATTCTTGTCGAGTGGTGTGCACGGTGGTTGCTGGCCGTATTCTGACTGTGCTTTGAAAAGGCAGCACACATTATTTTCTTTGCTTGTCATTGTAATGAGCTCTGACGTGGCACGACTGCCATCGTAAGAGACATGATGATGCCATGTTTTGCGTTAATGTCGACGATTGAAATTTGTTCGTCATAAAAAAATACGCAATGATCTGCTGGCGTTTGGAATGTTTTGTTTTTAGAGTGACTTTTTCTCTTTAAGGGCTGCCACTGTTTTCTCCCGGCAGCAGTCGTTGCGTGCTACAAAATTTGTGATATTTGTTCCCGTTTTGGAGTACTGCTCGTAAACCACTTAGACGCAGTGCAGGTGTTGTCAAAATTAAATGGAAGGCAACATTATCGAAACAAATGAACTTTATCGCCCTCATTTCATGCATCCTTAACAGATAGAAGCAGCCTAATTGTTACTTGTGAATTACTCAATACACCAGTAAATATCGACAGTTACGTTTTGAATTCAAATCAGTTTTTTCGACAGAGTCGCTTTACATTTACTTTTCGCAACGGGTCATACGTTAGCAACAACATTCTCTTCCCGCAAAAAGCTAAAGCCCTGCACGTACTTGATGCTTAGTTGTAAGCACTTGAAAGATGAAAACTGAATTTTAGACTGATGTGCTAACCGCATGAAGTGTTAAAAAACTAAATGACTAGTGAAAGGTATTTGTGAACGCAGTTTCTTCAGTAAGCACTTGAAAGATGAAAGCTGCATTTTAGACTGATGTGTTAACCGCATGCTGTGTTAAACAACAAAATGATTAGTAAAATATACTTGTGAACGCAATTTCTTCAGCTAAAGAAACGTTGCTCGACGTCTTTTGGAGCACATAAAGGGTGTCTATTATACTGACGAATAATCGCAGCAAACTAAAATCGTGGAGACAAGAAGTGAAAAAAGGAAATTTCTTTCAAATGCAATTTATTGATATCAACAAGGAAAATACGTCTCTGCAACTGCTTGTGCGTACAAAGAACAGTATGACAACTTTGTTTTTGCTAAAGCTTGTAACACAGTGACGTACAGGTGACATTCATTTAGGATGACACGGTACAAAACGCTGGCTTTTTTTTTTCTCAGAGTGGCTGTACGCTATTATTCTAGTTTTGGCGCCAGTTTCGAGCACATTACTCTGTGCCTTGAAAGAGCGTTTCTTTCACAAACATTGAAGCACTGAGCGTCGTGCTCCTACCTAATAAACAGCGTATTTTGCGAAAACCTCTCCCTTTGTCGCTGAAGAGTTTGACTACAGAAGTCCTATACCCCACTCTTTGTCTCTCTCATCGTGTGATTGCCGATAGATGGCAGAAAAAATGACGTGAAGGCAAGCTTTTTGCACACAGTACACCAAAATTTTTAAGCGAAGAGAAGTTACATAATTCGTGATTTCTCCGTGCGCCTTTAGTTTCAGTTTTGTAAGATAACCTGGCGGCTGTTAGAATGTGGCAGTTGTTAGTGCGTAAATTTTTTATGTGAAAACGTTGAAATGCCTCATCCCATGAACTATTCTTGCAGTAAGGGCCACAGTATCATTCGCAGTTGTGAAGCGCGCTGCTGTGTGTTGTGTTCAATCAATTATTATTATATGGACTAAACCTGCAGTGCAACCTATAAGATAGCCTTTGAAGCTTAGCTTTGTTATTAATTTTTTTTTCACTGATGTGCACTTGATTTTGGCTCAAACGGATCACTTATCAAAGGCGCCGTTCATCATGGCGTGTGGCAGCCCGTGCGTAGACGGCGGACCATTGCACGAAGCGTGCGGTCTCTGTTTGGCTGGGGTGGCTCTTGGCCAGGCACAAACTTCGTCGTGGCAGTCACGGTATAGATGTACCCGCGATACATGTTTTCTTCTATCTCTGCATTGAGAAGCGTCTCGTAGGCATGTCACACTCTGCCTCGGAAAGTTCGTAGGCCTCGGCACTGAACTCCAAGCCTCTGTCTTGAGGGTCCAGCTGTGCCTGCTTGACCTCCTCGGCGTACCTGAAAAACATAGCAGGTTGCTTAAATAAAAACGCGAACGGGCAAACGACGGTGTTGTGGCTTTAGTAAGTCGAATATAGGGGACGCCTAAGAAATTCTCAGCCTGGTTTCGCTGATGGTACGAGGACCTCGCCGGGCTTGCCAAGGTCTACTTAGCAAGAACACACATGCTCCGCACACGAATAAAAATTGATTAGTCGTAATGTTACACGTCTCGTCTTTTGAATTTGGCGCGCGTCGCTAGTTCGTGGAGCGTCCAAGAAGCCTGGGAGGGCACCAACGCACCATCTAAATCTTGCGCCGAAACTCTGGCGCAGCAGTACGTGTTTCCAGACCAGCGGCAAAGGCCCAAGCATGCTTACATCAACTTGGCGCCGTCGAGTACCATAAGCTATCTCTAGAGGGCGCCACCGCCCCCACTAAACTTAGCGGCGAAGCTCTGGCACAGGTGTACGCATTGTGAGACCAAGCGTTTTGACGAGCCGACGTGCTCCTTAAGCTATGGCCGAGAAGCAAAGACGAAAGCAAGCAGTGGAATCGGCTCTCTTTCAAACTTGTTAGCTGGAAAGCATATGGCAGCGGCGTCATATTTGACCAAGGGAAGTGGCGGGGCACGCGGGTGAACATGTAGTTCTGTTATTTAGATCGTCCAATGCAGAGCATTGTGAAACAAATTACACAACAGAATCCTACCGAACGTGTACAATATATCATTTTTGAGAAACGGTTGCTTACCATCCACTCATACCCAGCAATTCTGGACAGAAGCATTTTTGAGCGGTAAACTTTTTATGAACTCAATTTTTTCATATAATGTCATGTTTCACTGTACAATCAACACACCCACATATCACTTGATTTTTTCTATTCACGCTTTTTATATCGTCAAAAGCGTTTCCCATTGGTGTTTCATGGCAGTGTTAACTGTTCAATGCGATCGATGGAAACACTTTAAAAGAAAGATTTTGCAACATATCAGAATAAGAGACCATTACCTTCAATATTTAGAAACAGTGTCTTGCAGTTTCTCAATTTTCAAAATTTTTGCCCGAGAAAGCTAGACATGGCGCAAGACACGAGCCGACTGTACTGCTTAAATATCTTGTTTTGACGTTTCATGCATTTTGGTTATTTAACGCGCAGTGATATGGGACCGTAGCTCGGCCGTTTTGAACATGCAGGATCTGAGTTATGAACACACTGCCGCCCCCACCTGGCCAGCTTCCGCAGTTTGTGCTCAGCGTAGATCGCCTCTTCTTCCTGGCTTCTCCAGTGCTTCTTCTTCGGACGAGAGTAAACGTAGGAGACGCTTCCGTTGGGGTAGCCCTCGATGATGCTCACTGCTTGGAGCGACTTGCGCAGGCTGTTGAACTTCTCTGGCGACATGTACACTGTGGCTGCGCAGGAGAGCAGATGCTGAAATTCTGGAAGCCGCCAACAAATTCGGCACAGCTTCTGCACAGAAACGCTAGTAAGCTGGTGCATTAGGTTTTGTGAGATTTTAGTCCGCCGCAGTGGCTCAGTGGTTATGGCGCTCGGCTGCTGACCCGAAAGACCCGGCTCCGATCGCGGCCGCGGCGGTCGAATTTCGATGCAGGCGAAATTCTAGACGCCCGTGTACTGTGTGATGTCAGTCTATGGGCCTCACTGATTAATTTGTGCTTGCAGACATCGTTCCTGCAGCACTGCCTGGCACAGCATCTAGATGGTATCAGCTTGCCGGCCACCGGGCAGCATCTTTCGATGAGCTCCATGCAGTATTCCTGCCCTAATTCTGCAGTGCACGTTAAAGAGCCCCAGGTGGTTGAAATTTCAAATCCCTTTACTATGGCGTTCCTCATAGCCTGAGTCGCTTTGGGACGTTAAACACCATAAGCCATTAAACCATTTGTGAGATCTTAAGTTAATTTAAACGTTTTGCTAGTATGTTTTACCATTATATCATCAGTAGATTAGAAACCTAGTGTTCTCAATTAGCTTTCATTTATAAAAAAAATAAGTAAGAACCAATTTGATAATTAAAAGGGGCACAGAATTGGCATAGAGTTAGGAGAAAATAGGGTGAAGTTGCGGTTAAGTTATTCATTCGTTAAGTACTTTCATCGCAGCGGCGTAAGTTCTTTGAAGGACGCAACGACGCTGGATGAATTGAGGCTCATGCGAGAGCAAGAATGGCTTACAACTTAGTAGCTCTCACTGTTGACACTTCGTTTATATTTGCTTGTCTTTTAGTTGGTCTTACCAAAAACCGGTCGTTTCTGGCCCGGTTGACCTTCCTATAGGCAGCTATTGAAGACAACTGTGCTGAGTGCATTGAGACACTTATGAAAGTTTCCGTGGCGCAATTTAAAAAGAGCCACCCTTAGAATCGAAGGAGTGGAAATTAGATTCCAGGGTTCAGTAGTTGCTCATAATTTTCTTTTTGTGAAGTAGCTACAGCTCACGAACCTATTATTTTGACGAAACACTGTGAGAACAACAAGCACGGAAATGCCTTGCTGAAAGTTGGTTGATGACGTTCTCGCTGACAAGCGCAGTAGCTGTGGCTAATTGAAGCAAAGGCACAATAACATGCTTGACTTCCTTTGTGCGCTCCTTTGTGTACAAAAGAACAAGCGATGAAAACATCACGCAGACAGACAGAGCGCCAACTCTATACTGATTTTTATTGTGCAGGTAATGCACTCTATATTAGCTGTTGAAAACATGAAAAAATGAAATAACGCGACAAAAATTGATGACTTCCGGGTACTTGGGTCTGTTTCTTTTCGTCTATGGTTGTTAGGCATGCGCAGAGTGTCCACATTTTTACTTCCTTAAGGAGTCGACCTCTTGCTTCCTCAGCGTGACTTACGGGTCACTTACGCATCTGCCTTTATTTATAAACTTCACGAAAAGGGCTTCAAAAAGCTTCTTTTGCATCTTATCCTGGGACCGAAGGAGGATTGAGGTGTTATTAAACACTGGTTCGCACTCCTTGCACTAAGCAAGTCCAGCATTAAAAATCAACTAGGTTCATTTGCAGCTTTACTGGCATTTAAGAGCTGTGTCATCTTCCCTTATCCCTCTGTTAGCTTCATCAACAAACCATGGCTGATGAATGGAATTGCATTATATATAGGGCAAATGAAGCCACAGAATAAGGCACAAAGAGAGAGGGAAATATACCAATCATCCGCTTCAATACAGTTCTGAAATGAGAGCTTACCAGGTTTGGAATAGATGTGTTTTTCAAGAAGTTCTGTAGAAGTTATTAGGTCATTCTGCGTACCTAGCTGCGAAAAGACAAAATAGACAAAATGTAGGTAAAGAAAAAATTAATATTTCACTCTATGACAGTGATGGTGTATAGAATTCATCTTGCAATACTATAGCAGTTGTGGGACAGGTGACGGCGATTGGCGAAGAAGGACACTATGCAACTATGTTTTAGAAAATTTATTCCTCCAAAGAATGCGTTAAGATAAATAATATATGAAATGCAGGCGGAGAATTTTCGCCGCAATACCAGGCCAGACCAAACCGAAAGGTTTCCTTTTCTATTCGCCTGGCTGATAGTGCAACCCTTAAGGTCGCTAGTGGCCATAGAACTAAAGAAAACAGGACCCAGTAAAGAAACGTAACCCATGTGGAGTCAAAATAATGGACGCCGTTCTCCCATCTCCTTCAGCCTATCCAAGTTGCCTGTGTGGGGTTACAGCTTCTAATGAATGTCTTCCATTGTTTGCTATCTTGAGCCGCACACATTGACTTTTCCCAGAGATATATCCCCACAAGTTTTCCCCAGCTACATCGAACACTCCACTCCCTCGGGGAAAAAGCTTTCTGTCATCAGCACCGACAGAACTCTGCGTTCTAACCGAAAGAGAGAACTTTCTGTGTACGGGCCGTTATCCCTAAATTCTCACCTGCAGCCTCTGCTCCAGCTGATGCTCCGAGCCGGGCGGCCTGCGCAGGAAAGGCACGTCGTAGGTGTGGTGTGGTCCCAGCCGCTCGTCCTCCGGCTCATCCGGGCCACTGTTGAGGCTCCGCGACGAGTCCCAGCCCGAGTGGAGGCCCTCCGTCGAGTACGCTGACGTCAGCTGACGTCCGCCCGTGTCGTGAGGGGACGGGTAGTACAGCTGGTCTCGTTCCATGGCACGCTGCTGCCGCTGCTGTTGGGACTGGTGGAAATATTGCTGCTGCTCGCTCTTGGGCTTCTCCCAAACACTCATGGGAACGGTGTCGATGGACTTTGTTACTTCCGGCGCCTCATCCAGCTCGTCTGCGCGCCGGGTAAAAAAGAAGGATTGCGAAACGCTAAGGCGACCGTGTGCTGTGCGATCTCAGTGCACGTTAAAGATCCCCAGGTGGTCGAAATTATTCCGGAGCCCTCCACTACGGCACCTCTCCCTTCCTTTCTTATTTCATTCCCTCCCTTATCCCTTCCCTTACGGCGTGGTTCAGGTGTCCAACGATATATGAGACTGATACTGCGCCATTTCCTTTCCCCAAATACCAATTATTATTATTATTATTAAATTCATGGGTCACGCATCTGTTGTGCATTTTGTCAAAGCGCGAGAAAGTGCTCGTACTTTAGGGTGAAAGCCTGAACAGCTTCACATGCTCTTCGGGGTTAGGAGGCAGGTGTTATAATAGGAGTCTTGACGAAGCAGGTGGACACGGTGTATAGAAGAAAAATGATGATATCAGCATGCTCCGCATAATATATTATACTATGTGACCTATAGGCCAACACATAATGCGGCAAAATTCACTGAGCGGTTTGCGATTCGATGGTCGCGGGTGCCCGCGAGCTGGCAAATCAAGACAGCTATAGCACGACGGAAGGAAACCAACAGAAGACGGACGAATGCGGACGAGCGCACTTCTCAATCTTGGCTTCCGCTCTGGAAAAATTACGGTTGGTAAGACCGGCAGCCCTTTGAGGCTGTTCATTCGCAAGAAGCGTGGTGTAATTCCCTGTAGACCTATTATGCTGCGAGAATGAGGACCATGATTGGTTGTAGTAACACCTTCCAAAGAAAAAAGAAACGTCCTGGCAAGGTTACCCAATCGGTTCGGTGTTGGTGTTTCATATAGCTCAGGCACGAAAACAGCACGGGTCAATAAAGAATCAAATAGACAAACGCTGTGCCGCGTACGATGTTCCACGATATAACCGGTGTTATTTCCCTTCATGACGGTTCAGGTTCGTACATAAAAGGAGAAATGTAACCCTGTAAGAAGACTGGCGTGCGTAGATTATGCAGTTCTGTTGTCTCCTATGAAGCGTTACGCCAGGCTAGACCAACCGGCAGCGCGATGGTGCGGGATGAAACTTGGCTTCGGAACTGTTTCACATAAATCAAGGCAAATTACAAAAGCACCTGTGGACAGTGGTTTTACAGCACATTGACCCTTTAACTTCGAAAATTATCAAGAAACTAAAAATAAGTTCATACCTCATAGTTATGTTAGCTAATGTGCTCCAATTTCAAAGCCACAATCTAATATGTGCTAGCGCCGCTAAAATGAGGTAAGTCTGTATGTCATGAATGCGAAACAATGCGCATTTGGATCGTTTTGCGCAGCTCGGTGGAAGCACAATTAGAGGTCCTATATATATATGCAGAAAATGCAAATGAAATGAGGGGCTCGTTTGACAAACATATGAAGGAAGCCAACAGTCACCGAAACCAAGGTGCATAGGGGAATGTTTCTATTTTTTTTTAATTTGTACTGCCAATGAATTGGATTAACGAAAATCACTTATAAAGCAGTAGAGAAAACGACCATGCAGCCGGTGGGATCCGAACCCACGACCTCCGAATATCGCGTCCGGTTCTCTACCAATTGAGCTACGGCGATGGCAGTCCAATCTGCTGCTTTCGTGGGTATTTATGTTTTGCATGTAAGCGGACCTTCAGGTGCCACCCTCGTATATATATATATATATATATATATATATATATATATATATATATATATATATATATATATATATATATATATATATATATATATATATATATATATAATCACCAAAAATTGAAGAAACATAACAGGATTTAATTCACGACGTTTCGGCTGGAGGACCAGCCGAAACGTCGTGAATTAAATCCTGTTATGTTTCTTCAATTTTTGGTGATTTTATATTATATTGACCAAATCAGCTGCCAGAAATCACTTTTGGTAATATATATATATATATATATATATATATATATATATATATATATATATATATATATATATATATATATATATATATATATATATATATATATATATATATATATATATATATATATATATATATATACGCTACACTGGGGATTAAAGGGGTAATGATCTTGCGGTAGTCCCAATTAATGCGAAGCACTCGAGCACTACGGCGAGCCGCGCAGCCCACTTTGCAGCTGTGCTGCGTAAACGTGTCTATTGATTTTTTTTTTTACGACGCTGCGATGCCGTGCTCGTTTACCTGAGCATCGCCGATGTGCAGACGTCAGCCGTCTGCGCGAGAAGACGTAGAACACGGCGACGCAGACGAGAAGCACGACCAGCAGCGTGCACACGATGGGGATGATGACGCGGATGCGCCGGTGTTGCGAGTCGACGGCCTGCGTCCACTGAGGAGGCGGCACGGTGCCTGCGTAGGGGGCAGCGCTTCAGACTCAATTCTCCGCAATTTGTTACTGCAAAAGAACTCACTCGAGTGACGTAAACCCTGTGAAAATCGATTGTAATTGTGATTTATTTTGCTACGTGGCAAGCGCCATAGTGCCTAGTGTTCCTTCTTTGTGGAATGCGCAGCCTGCGGTATTTAGGGTCGCAAATTAATGTCACTTCTGGTGTTTGGTTTTTCTCATCAAATATTAGTTCCCGGGTTCGAACCCGACCGCGGCGGCTGCGTTTTTATGGAGGAAAAACGCTAAGGCGCCCGTGTGCTGTGCGATGTTAGTGCACGTTCAAGATCCCCAGGTGGTCGAAATTTTTCCGGAGCCATCCACTACGGCACCTCTTCTTCCTTTCTTCTTTCACTCCATCTTTTATCCCTTCTCTTACGGCGCGGTTCAGGTGTCCGCCGTTATATGAGACAGATACTGCGCCATTTCCTTTCCCTCTCAAAAAAACCAATTATAATCATCAAATATTAAGTCACCTAGCCAGAAAAGAATCGCCGTGAGGCTCAATGCCAACATGCCTTGGTGAATGCGTACACAAGCGGCTCTTGGGGAGCATAAATGAATGCCACTGGGTGCACATAGTCTTATTTGCGTTCGAAACGAATGTGCAAAGGGTGCTGATGCCTCAAAATAGCAGTTGAGGGTTTTTTTCTTACCTATACACGGCCGTGTAGCTTATGTTTCCATACGTTGCAGCACCAATTTGGAATTTGTTGCAAAAAAACATGCAGGTCGAAGCGAAACGCTATATTTTCTGTTGTTCCTGCCAAAAGGACACTTCTTTTCGGGCCAGTTCGTGTTACAGACGCACAACTTTTTTTTTCACGAACGTCAAGATCTGCTATATTCTCAGTGTATGAAGGTTCAGAATTTCGAAACTTCGTTTTTCTACATAGTTTGCGTTAGTCAATTTAAACAGGGGATGCTTTCTTGCTTTGATGCCAGTTACTGAGCGTGGGGTACAAATATTATGATGGGATTCCCCTAAATTTTGCTGGGTTGTCATGAAAGAACTGCCATGTCATTCTCGAAGAACGCCGCGGGTGGGCATGCGTGGTGTCACATTGCCGATGCTTAATAAAGGCAGAGCAAGCGATCCACCCGGGGAGTTTGCGCAAGCACCATTGGCTCGCGTTTGTGTAGCTTGCCAACACGTTAGTTTTGGCTGCCGAGGACAGCCGCCGAGACATCCCTGAACAGTCTTGGAAAACGTGCCTCTCCAGGCTCTGGAAGAATCATGGCGGAGATGAAAGCTGTACTTGGCCTTAGTCGCTGCCATTCAAGAAGCCCCGTCACCTGTACTACACGGCCTAGTCTAGCGTTGCCTAGCGTTGTTTCGTTGAAGTAGCTGCGATACTACGTGCTTCATATTGCTCGCAGAAATGGTTTGATCCGTCTGTGTTGCGGTGCAGCACAGTGCTTTGTTAACGATATATGAAGATCAGCCTAGTTATCAATGGCGGAATTGACTAAGAAGTAATTTATCGGTCGTACAAGTTTAGTACGGATGTGAGTCTTGCCCGAAAGCTGAATGGGTGGCCTGCGGCATAAACGTTGCGTTAACTAACGGCCCATGAAGAGATGTTGCAGATGGCGACGTTTCTCCATAACCTATTTAAATTAGTTTATGGTCATGCCTATTTGTGTTGACGATCATCATGCGACCTTGAGTACACCCTTCCCTATGCCTCCCCCTCCCCCAACACCTAAGCGACGACGACGAATACGACGACGACGACGACGACGACGACGACGACGACGACGACGACGACGACGACGACGACAACAACAACAACAACAACAACAACAACAACAACAACAACAACAACAACAACAACAACAACAACAACAACAACAACAACAACAACAACAAACTTGTACTGCATGGGTTGCAATTTTAGTAGGCAGACATGTTCGTGTTATCCCCTCATTTAATCAGTGCTTTAATTCCTCAGGCGCACATTTAGAACGAGAGTTAGAGATTTCGCTTTTAAAATTTCAGGGGGTGCCATTACCTACTAAATCCCCACTTTCCTAATCCCAATTTTCAGAGAGAGCTGCTGTGACTTACCTCCGGAAAGCGTGAGCGTGGCGAAGACGTACTCGGCCTCGGTGGCACCGGCGTCGTTCTGCGCCGTGACGACGAGGTCGTACCACGTGGCCGGCGTCAGGTCACCCACCACCATGGTGGCCGCCGGCTGCTGGAGGTCGGGAACGAGGTGCGTGGTGGTGGCCGGAGACCATTCCCTGACCGGCTGCGGCTTGTAGAGCACGGCGAACGAGGAGATGGGGCAGCCGCCGCTCCTCCAGGCGCCCAGGTGAAGGGTCACCGAGGTCACGTTGCTCTCGATGAGGTCGCTCTCCTGGGGCGCCAGCGGAGCTAGGAGACGACGGCGAACAGAAACTTACATTGGGGGCTCGCAACCGTGTGAAAGGCAAATATCGACTAGAGGCTGCAGTTTGGGATCATTGTTTTTCCGGTTCGTTATTTCGCTGTCCTACCGACCGCGGATAGTAGTGAATTGTGACACCCCGATTGACAGCTAAGTCTTTAACGTGATTCACCGGCTTGAGTATCGAAATTGAAGGTGACCAATGGGCAGGAAGCGAGAGAATAAATTGCAAAAGGAAACACAATCTTGTGGCAGGAACAGCGCAGCACGAGACATAGAAGGGACAGGCGGGACACGACGCTGCTTGTGTCTTGTCGTGTGTCGTGTCGCTGCTCCAGCGTCGTGTCCCGCCCACCCCTTCTTTGACTCGTGCTGCGCTGTTCCTGCCGCAAGATCATGCACCAACCAGCCCAACTTTTCAGCTTGCTAAAAGAAACACACTTTGTAAAATTTTGTACTTTGTAAATTGTAAATTGTAAAAGGAAATTGTAAACTTGTAAAAGGAAACACATGACTCAATATGACCCGAAATCTCAATTTAGGACTGCATGCGCTGTGCAAATGTCGGAAAGCTTCTAGCTGAGCGTTTTCACACTTTTGTTTCCCATTACTCAATAAAAATAAAAAAAATGAATGTGTGTGCTCTGTTTCCAAAAGAATTTTTGTCACGGGCTAAAGTCTTTGCTCTTTGACAACGACAAATGACTTCGTATGCTATAAGGAGTGAGCAGGGCTTAGGGTATCAGAGAAAGAACTGGCGACACGAACTTGAAGAACCATAACTATATTGGTGACGCACTTCAACAGCTGCGGCTAATCGTGCAAGCACTAGACTATCCTCGCGTGTTTTCACTACACTTCAAACTTCAATTTAGAGTAATAAATGAAAGAGCTACTTGCCATAGTATATTATTTATGATACGCGGGGCGGTCTACGTAACTCGAGCCGAAGTTTCAAAATAAACCAGAGCACCAAGCAATTATGTAAATTAAATCACGTTGTTGATCCCCCACGATACCAACTGCGAGTATGCTGTTTGAATTTAGTGTAATTAACTAATCATCTCCATATATTTAACTAATTTATTGTGTTTTTAGGAGGAAGAAACCTTTACTTAGAAATTGTAGGGAATTCCAGAAGAAGCCGAATTCACAAATTTTCATGTTGTTGTCGATCGCCGATCATCATTCTTCAGTTGTGAAAGAGAACCCGGGAAATGCGGAAAAGAAACTAAACTTATCGCGCATTTCAACCGGCGGTTCAGAGCGTCTACCGGAATCCGCGAAGGAGCACCAAGTCCATCGTGGTCTAATCAGAACTCAACACCTCAATCCGAATTGCCCATTGAAAAACGCCACTCGGTTTCGCGGAGCAAGAAAGCGTGCTCCGGATCGGCGATCAGAGTACGCCATTACTCAACAGGCGCTCGAGCAGCAAAATGTTGGAGCTTTCAGACGAGCAGGTCATGAACGAAGTACGCTCCTGATCTATAATCCGTTGCCGTTATAGGGCAGCTTCATAAGCGCCAGTGGTGAAATCCGCGGCCGCAATCAAGCGTACTGAGTGAAACAGTGGGGGTGGCGGTTCGCTGTGTAGCCGTAAGCTACCTTGCGACGCCCGAATAGCTGTTACTGAGGTACCGACTGGCGTATATTTTCCGCCAACCTGCTTCATGACTTTATGAGCCTAGGTGACACGCTTTGTGCCGATAATATCACTTATCAGAGTTTTTTGCCCCTCTGGCACGCTTCGATGAAGTTTTTTGTTCATATTTGTTCCTCATCATCTTGCGGCTATCCGTCTTCATCTCAGGCACCGATAACTTGATCGCTATTCGAAATGCATTTTAGCAACATTTTTGTGTTCTCGGTTTTACTCCAATAATTACCTCGTTTTATAATTTCTTTGGGGGCCTTCAGCCTTGTTAAATAAATAAATAAATAAATAAATAAATAAATAAATAAATAAATAAATAAATAAATAAATAAATAAATAAATAAATCTTAATTTCCACCGCTCATTTTCGGCCTTTATTCTATTTGCGCGCATACCGCGGAGTTCGCGGACAAGCAGCCGCATTAAAAATATTAAATCGTGCACTAAGAGCTCCTCAGTACAACTTTCGATAATCTCTTCCAAATGTCTTAAAACACTGTGCGTGTACTAAGTGAGCACATCCGTCAGGATGGTCATTGTCGAGAGGACATATGATCAGCAATCGGCGCTCACTGGATCCGTCCGTCTTGGCGTGGACAACGTTGCTCCGGGGTCCTCTGCCGGCGGCGTTGAATGCCGTCACATAGAAGGTGTACTTGCGTCCGCACCTCAGGCCGCGAAACACGTACGCCGACCGCTCGGCGCCCGTCTGCACCTCGAGCCATTCGTCCGTGGCCTCCGCAGACTGTGCGTCGAGTGCTGGGGAGGGCTCCGGCTTGTGGAACAGCACGAACCCTAGAAGCGCAGTCACTTGGTACACGGCAAGGCACTGGCCAAGCGAACGTATCGAACCTTCGATAATTTCAGCGCGCAATATTAGACCAAATGAGATTAGAGAAATCTTCCAAGGTTAAGGGTATAAAAAAAAATTAAGGACGATTGCGATTCTCCATGATGCGAAATTTGAGCTCATCTCTTCGGTGGCTCAGGCTCCGTAGGATCATTGTTTCGCTTTTCTGAGTCCTCGGAACATCTGGCGACGATATAATTTGATAGTAGTATTAGTTGATGAAGAAGACGATAAGCATTGCACAGCCCGCGAGAATGTATTGGCCTTAGTTTGAGCAGCCAGCTCTTGCTATCATTTGGCCACCACATCTGAGTTCAGCCACAGATCTGTTTGTACCGCTGTTCTAAATTTTTTGATAGAATCTC
The DNA here is from genome assembly GCF_052857255.1 of Amblyomma americanum. Classification (NCBI taxonomy): domain Eukaryota; kingdom Metazoa; phylum Arthropoda; class Arachnida; order Ixodida; family Ixodidae; genus Amblyomma; species Amblyomma americanum. The sequence continues at coordinate 141,639,525 of NC_135500.1, forward strand.
ACCGACTGCCTTGCTAAGTGTTCCAAAATTTTTCTTTTTATCAATTATTACATTTTGACATAATCATTTTTATTTAATCCCTCTCTTTATTATTATTAAAATTTTGAAATCAAAACTCTCATCCCTTTTCTGTTCATGAGGAAGAATCCACCGGTGTTGCGCTTCCACGTGTTTTTCCTTTGTATTAACTGCGTTCAGGTGAATAGCCACCCGATTCTTGGCAGATCCCCCAGTGTGGCTATGTGCCATCTTTTGACAGGCTGACAACAACAACAATGTATTAGTTATAGAAGACGATGACGACGTGCAATGCATACCGCGAGTGTGTTTTGCAGTTTAACACGAGGACCTGCACTAAACCCTGGCAAATTCCCTACCGTGGGTATGTGCTATCGTATTTGAGGCAACAACAACAACAACACGAGGCGTGATCGGCTGGGGCGATAGCCTAGTGCTCTCTTGCAGTGGCTAGAGGAGCCGATCTGTTCGCGGCCCCGCGGGCTCAAATCCCAATCGCGGCAATGTTTATATGTATTTTTTTATGGTTTGGCTCGGTTACCCCGATGACAGCGACGCGACTGAACCCACAGACAGGCGCTTAGGGGCTGCGTTTTAAAATTCCTGTTGTCGTCTACTTGACCACAGCGTACAGTCAACAGCTTTGAGCTCCGTACGAGTCCACCACAGCCTCAACACGACAATCGCCGCAAAAACAATGCTAAACATCCAGGACAGGTCTTAGTTAGTACAGCGGGGCCATATTAGTCCACAACTTGAAGTGAGAAGTATGCTAGACAAATGTGGGCAAGAGAATTGCTATGATGAAGCAGCAGGTTTCCCCTCTTGACATACAATACATGGGCAGCGGCTTTCCGTTGTACGTAGCCTCCCCTTTTTTTCTCATACTTCTCAGCCAGGATTTTATTTGTGTACAGAACGATATGGCCCAATTCACCAGAGTTATTTATGTACTTAACTACACTTAGGACCACACGTAGTCTAAGGTATACCAAGCTGAAGACCACTTGCGTGTAGCGGCAGAGTTTGCCGATGAACGGGGCGAAATAAAAACAACCACAAAGAATATGCAACTTATTAAGAATTGATCAATAGCAGCACTCTGCTCACTCATCGCATTGAAAGTGAGGCGGAATTTCTAACGCTGCATCTCTGCGGGCTTTCTTTTCAGCGAACAATTAATTATGTTGTTATAGCGTATTTACTGTTAAGGTAAAACTGTGACATCCGTAAACCAGGCAAAAAGCTACTTTATCTGGCTCAGTTCCAGCACTTTTTGTGTATATGAAAAAGCTATATACGGCACTTCGAGCTGCTGCCGCCTCATGGATTACTCCGCGTGCTTTTTAAAATGGCAATCACGCACGCGCGAATATTGTGAATAGGTTAAAGATGTATGTACATATTATGTATGGAATCCGTTAGTTGTTAGATTACAGTCTTATGTAGAGTTTAAAAGCCCATTTTGTACTTGTTTTACATGATCTATCGGAATCAATCCTACATCAGCAAAGTGAGTGAGATTATCTTGGTAATTTTATCTAGACCTCATAACGCGAAGTAACGTTAAACAGCCAGCATGCATAATGTGTGAAGTTGGCTTAAAAACAGGCAGCTCAATTTGTATTTCAAAAACATGACTGTTTCAGCGCGGCTTAAAAGTTGAATTGCTACCATCGATCCAGCAGAGGGTTAAATACTCCCAGGATGTAATTGAGATGATCTACTCTGTGCCCAGCAGCGGTGCCTTGTTGTGAATCCAGCTTCTATCTCCGGCAAACGGAGTCAGCAGAAAACAGAAGTATTTCGTCCATGCGGTCAACTTCTATTTGCTACCAAACCCTTTGCCATGCTCTATATGCGCTGAAATTTTACAATTCACAATTTCAAAGTTCATCGGGAATCTTTTGTTTTCCATGAAATATAAGTTTTGTGAAATACGAGGAGACACGGAGGTTTCATTCAGAGAATCTCAGCTGTAAAATGGCTTACCATTGACCGGCTGGTCTTTTTCTACATCCCAACTGAGGTGAACAGTTGACGACGTGGATGACACCAGCTTTAGGTTCGGCGCCGCAGGAGGGTCTGGATATTTCGAGGCAAGGTAGAACAGAGAGTCGCACCCGAGACGTACTACAATAGCTAAAATACAATAGTAGAAACATGACACAAAGACAGTCCGAACACGTCAGTTGCTGTCCAGCGTTTGCGGTGCCCACCAGTGCAGCACTATACTAGTATGTTCACAGTTGCTATACGGTCGTTCGATAATCAGTGTTACGGATTACATGCACGCGAGACAGAGGCAGAACGAGTAAAGGCGTTGCTAACCGATCTCGAGCGTCTGGGAGAAGGCCTCCTCCGAGGCGGGCCCAGCGCCTTTGCCATTGAACGCCTGCACCACGACGCTGTACCGCGTGTTTCGACGCAGGTCCGTGATCTCACACTGCTGCAGTGCAGATGCAGATGAGCTCTGCAGGGTCTTGTAGGCGAAGGACTCCTTGCCGTCCCGAACGCGGTAGCCGACATAGTAGCCCTGGACTAGGCCGTTGGAGTCTTCGTCCAAGGGCGGCTGGAAAGCCCAAGTATGTGAGAGAGACGTATATTGTTCACAGGATAGCGCGCGTTTGGTTTAACGCAAGGAGGGACAAGTGCGCCAACTCTTACCAATGGCCGAACATGGCAGAGCAACGGATGCGCCGAAAACATGAAGCGCAGTCGCAAGTGCTTCGCAGTGTCGGTTTCTTCGCTCCTCTGTCATGTTTAGTAATTCACCTAAATGAGCGCTATTGCCACTACTTCTCACCAGCTAGCTGACTGCCAAGCATTATTTCCCCGTTTCCTGGCGAACAGGTGGCCGAAGTGGCCAAGAGTGTTGAAATACTTGTAAACTTAGCAAAGTTCATCGAAATGCTATAATTCACTTTGCCTTAACACCTCCAAAAGTAAAACGGCATAAAAACATTCGTAATGACGCATGTAGTAATGTGTACAAAAGCGGCCAGAGAGAAGTACACGTCATATGCACTTGCGTGGAGTACCACATGTCGAAGAATGGAATGCATTTATTACTTGCCGTCAGAAATGATCTTGTCTGGCCGATGACTCGCTGCAAAAGTATCGCATTGCTTTCCTCAGTGGTGTGTCGTCAAACTTCTATCAGCTGAGTGGCTATACCATGCAAATGTGACATTTACGTTCAAATTTTAATAATGAATGCTCTTAGGAATGCCTAAATAGTTCAAACGACTTAGCAGAAATTGAAAAAAAAATGCAGTTTGCAGGGATTGCTATCTTAAACGCAAATCGTCAGAAAGTGCATCTAGTGAAACAGAATTGCGTTTAAGGCATTGCACCAGAATTTTCTTAAATAACAAACCAAATACTTCAAGCATAGTCACGGAGTCTGACAGATCGGCATAGGCTTTTCAATGTATAGTTTATCAGGAACAGCCTCAGAATCTAGCTAATGCGTGTAAAACTTGTAGCACGTGCCTCCTATAGGCTTGCATGTAGCCATAATCAAATGGTTTCAAAAGCTGAATGTCACTTAAGTTCTAGTTCATACCGAGATATACTGTATCTTTTTTATTGCTGCATGGAATGCATACATAAATAAAACTAACGAATACGGAAGAAAACGGTGAAATTTCGCTTGGTGTCAAAATAATCGCGCAAACTGGTTTCTTTATTTTGGGGGAGTGCTTCTGCCGAATAAATTAAAGCCACTAGTACTCACATATTTAATTTTTTTTGTGAAGTTCCACAAGTTCACTGTTTTTCCTTTTGTATTGGAACACACACTTGGTATGCGACTCAGGCACCCTTAGGGGCTCCTTTGACGTGCTGGGTATATGCTACTGTGACTACAATACATTTTCTTTATCGGGACACCAATGTGAAGTTCAGAATAAAATCGTTACAAATTTTGTTTTATAAATTATATTTAGCAGACTCCTAATATTTATGATTTTAAGTCCGTTTATTATGTGGCACTGTCTGATCAGTGGTGAATCATTTTTCATCCTGCTTTCTTTACTTTCAATTTATTTGGCATGTTGTAAATCATTTTTTTATAGAAAAGACAGCTATCTAGTTTTGTGTCCTTTGGAATAAGAAACCACTGCCCGGAAAGCGGGCAGCTAGTCCCAATGAAACGATATATGCCTGGGTATCTCCAGAGGAGTAATTAAGGTTGTTAATGGAAGACAAAAGTGGGTTGCACGGGAAGAAGAAAACTTGAACTGGTATGGAGTGCCTTTCGATTTCTCTTACAACGGAAGCTTGTGATTTTCGCTCATGTTCCCAGACAGTGTTAGCAAGGTTGTTTTTCTGCCGAAAAGAGCCAGCGTTTGCTTGTGGCCTGTGCGTTTTGTGTGAACCATTACATATCACTTTTGTAACGCATTACTCGAAGAGTGAAATAAACGAATTTTGCAATGCACTCCAAACCGCATCATGAACGAGCAGAGTAAATGTGTCTGTATCTACACTGAATTTAAGTTGGTTGAAATGTGTAGTATGGTGTAGAGGACAGTGTGCTGGTTCAATACTTAGATTCTTTTGAAATACGGCTTACTTTTTCAACTGAAGTCGATGTCTGCAGTACTCTACAGCTCCTCAGAAAACACCGGATGGTCTCGTAATGGCATACATATGAAGGAAGCCAACAGTCATTGAAACTAAGAAAGCCACGGGGTAATTGTTTTTTTACTTTTTATATGTGCAGCTCTGATCAATGAAAAACTTGTAGTGTAAGCATTTGATATCTGACAGATAATTGGCTAGAAAGTAAAACACATGCCTTTAATAGGATGTGGTTGTTTGATATCGTAATAAATAATAAATTATCTTTCAGGCATAAAATAATTACACTACTTATTCCTCATTGATGAACACCACAAAAACTATTTAGGGGCGATCAATTGGATTAATAGGGAGGAAATGCAATATAGCCTTTTTCAGTCACTCGCAGATTCCAATTTAATTATATTCCAGTTCTGAGTTCATTGTATTTAGCTCCCCAGTCTAAGCAAAATGTGATTCTATTCCAATTCCGACTACGCAAAATGCGTCACATCGATAGATCACGGCAAGTCCTCGTACCACTACCGGTGCAGTGGCGCAGCGGTTAAGCGATGCACCAGCGCATCTGCAGGTGGCTATTTCAAAAACAGTAACCGATGGAGCTTGTGAGACCCATGTTGCTTTTTTAGTCCAATACGGGAAGGAAGAGCTCTCGCAAGTACCATTTTTGTACAGATAATTGTTCGGAAGGCTGTCTATATCCACCGTAGGCCACCGAGTGTTTTTCTTATTAGTCATATTCATTTTTGCTGAGTCACTCTTTGTCCTGCGTCTCCTTCCTCTTTGGCAGGTGGAAGATTTCGCCTTCATGGCCATCTTAATGCTATCGAATTAAACCAATTATGCTTTTTCTTATAGTTTAGCTGACTGCTGCCTTGTAGAGCTCCTGGTGGTAATTCGACGCCTGAGTGTGACACTTGGTTTGGAGCTACCCAGTGGCATTTTTCTCAAGTTTCCTGCGTTATCAAAAGTAAAATCGACTGACTGCTTACGCGTGCATAAATCACAATCCCAGCTTACCTTCCAAGTAATGCGGAGACTCCGGGATCCAGTTGGTGTCACTTTAATATCTCTGGGAGCGCCGCTGGGGGCTGCAATCGGTGCGTTTACGTGGCAATTATCTCATCAATTTATCAAACATGCATGGAACAATTAAATGTTCTAGAACACCATGACAGAAATTTAGTGAACATATATTTCTTAAATAAAAGATATCATGAGCTGCTGCAAAGGCATCACATTTTGATGGTTTTGCTCCTTCTTTTAATGAGCAGTGATTTCTGACGAATATAACGATAATCCTTGCTAGTCTTGTACTGTGCATTCAAAAATGTCCAAATGGCTATTCTGTTAATTTTCTTCTTGTGTATGTCGTTTTGGTGAAAAACTGAGAGAACCACTCAAGGTCCCCAAGCAGCAATCGAATTTTATGAATTTGCGGGATTTCTGAGAATCTCAGTTGAGGATTATTTCCTATTTCATTTTTTTCCTTTCAACAATTTGGGAAGTGGTATTCAGCGGCAGCTGAGGACCAGTGAGAAATACGGAAACAGCTGCTCTGTCTGCTTGTACTTTTAATGAAGACGCGGACCGTATCATCACACATATACCTTCTTCATCGGTGCTGACGATCAGCACGTCGCTGTGATCGCTGAGACCAACGCCGTTCTCAGCTCTGAGACGAAACTCGTAGCTCGTCTTGGGGCGCAGCCCAGTCACTACATGTGATGACTCAGTCGACTCGATGGCCTTCATGTGAGAGTCGCGCTCCCAGGAGCCTGCAAGGTGTCGTCAAGGAATGGGCTGCTGCATCGTGAAAATTCTGTCATGCGCCTCGCATGTGGAGAGGGAAGGTGCCTAATGTTGCGAAGTAAGAATAAAGCTTCTTTTTCCCTATATGAAAAGAAGGTCCTTTCCTATCCTGTTAATGTATGCTGAGCTGGTGAATTTTTGTAGTGATAGCTACATTACGGCAGCATTACGAGCCTTTGGTGGGGTGGCGCCGTGGCGGTGGCGGCCTGCCACCCTGTGGCTGCGCCGCCACGCTGTCACGTGATTGGTTACGTGATGCAGAGCAGCTGCCGGCGGCGCGGCGCCGTGGCTGATCACGTGGTTCGTCCCGTGGTTGGGCACGTGACCAAGTTCCACTCGGCCAGATGTAGCTATCGCGTCACTCCAGGTTTAACCAGAGCTAAACCACCACCAATTTTTTTTTTACAATAAAGAGCTGTCAAGGCTGTGTTGATTCCAAAGCAACCGCTACCAATGCGGTTGAATTGATTACGTTGTACTGATCACGTCCAAAGAAGGCTTGTTTCAATACAGCGCGCTTCTATGACTTCGCACTGTGAGATGAAAATACATGACTATTCAACTTTTTATAAAAACGGGAAGAGGAAATGAGGAGCATTATTTGGAGAAGCGGCAGCGACTGGTTTTATGAATTTTTTCCATCTTCTATTTCAGCTCGATGGCTTCGCATGCACTCTGTTATTTCACCTTTCTTCGCCACAGACGCTGCCTACCGTCTCTTGTCTTGTGTGCCAGCAGGTACTTGAATACCGGGCTGTTTCCGGAGTAGGGTGGAGACCAGGAAAGGGCCACAGATCGACTGGTCGTTTGCGTGGCTTGCAGGCCAAGTGGCTTGTCAGGTGGTTCTGCAAAGGAATGTATAAGTGAGGACCTCGTGTTGATTCTCAAATGCAACTTCTTGGCACATGCATTGTTACCCTCGCTGAATGAAAAATATTGCCATCAGCACTTCTATTCCTTACCCTTTATGACAGAAATGTACATTATTTAACCCCTCTTTACAGAAACAGAAGAAATTCATAGCTTGTGATTCACCATCACTCTCGATGATCAAGATTAATCGTGAATTGCCTGGTCGCACCGAGCTCAAAGCTAGCGATGTACTCTGCCGAATCTTTGCAACCAATCAGCTATAAGCACATCTTTTTATGCCCGAAGCAAACAGCGTTCAAGCAACGGAATTGCGCGGATTAATCGTGGGTCAAGGAACCTTGCGAAACTGTTTCAGGTTTATGGGAGAAATAATTTCAGACAGCAACGGTGTTGATAAGGTATTTGAATTTTTTAAAAATGGGCAGAGGTTAGATACGGCTTTGCAGACCCACGTTACTCTTGTATTAACTTTGGAGAGCTATTTAAAAGAAACGTTGAGGACTGTCTCGTGTCAGTGTCATCCTGCAATACGACAATGTGGGGCCGCATATTGCCTCCTAGCTTATGGATCAGTGGACAGTTAAGTTATACAGTGAAGTACGGTGCACTTTCTCTGCGGTCTTTATTCTATTAGAAGTGATTTTTAATTTCGTCGCCTTCAACCGACCTTACAAACCAAAAGAACGGCGTATTAGGCTAGTTGGTTAACGTACATCTCGAAGATTTAGAGCAGATAAAACGAAGGGCAGTGTCGTCTATTCTTCACCGTCCTTCGTTTTTGTTGCGCGCTAAATCAGCCAGATCTATGTTTCTGTGTTTATATATCCTGTGTATAGTTCATTCTGTCCTGCTACTTAAGCTCCCTCTTTCAGGGCGTTTTTTTTTTTTCACTGGATATTCACGTGCCTAGCATTCAATGAGGCAGTTACGGGGCCCATCACTACTAATGCTCCTTTTTCTTCCGCCAACCAGCCATCACTACTAATACTACTATCTCTACTACAAAACCTCCTTTGGGAGATAAATTCTACACATAAGGCGGAGTGATTCAGACTAGCCAGCAATAATTCAGAGGTTAGCCAAAAGAGTTCCGTTCTCGTGGAATAGAGGAATTCATACTGGCATGCAGTAAAAAATGTGCATTGCAGTGGCGCGGCCCTATAGTGAAAAACGGTATCGGACATTTCACCTCTGATGTAATGCATCTTTGGCCCGTATGTATGCTCAACACCGATTTAAGATCTGCTGCGGTATTTCTTGCGTGGGGGCCGCCACGGTGGCTGAGTGGTTATGGCGCTCGGCTGCTGGCCCGAAACACCCGGGCTCGATCCCGGCCGCGGCGGTCGTATTTCAATGGAGGCGAAATTCTAGAGGCCCGTGTGCTGTGCGTTGTCAGTGCACGTTAAAGAACCCCAGGTGGTTGAAATTTCCGGAGCCATCCACTACCGCGTCTCTCATAGCCTGAGTCGCTTTGGGACGTTAAACCCCATAAACTAAACTAAACTGTTTCTTGCGTGGGCGTGAATGTGCTTTCAATTTATGATGCTCTTTCTTTATGATCTAAATGTGAGCTGTAGTCTTCGTGAGTTGAAAAGGAAGCATCGGAAGGTAGGAAGTGCACCACTGCGCCCCCTACAAGGTCACAGCGGCGTCGAACTTAAAGGTCAGTAAGGGTCACATTGTTATTATTATTATTATTATTATTATTATTATTATTATTATTATTATTATTATTATTATTACCATCATCATCATCATCATCACCACCACCACCACCACCACAGTTATCACCGATGTCTAGTATCAACTGGCAGCGCAGGTCAGCGAAAGCACCGTACGACAATAATGGACACACACACGGACCCACCCTGGACGACCACCTGGAAGTTCGTGTCGTCCCTTCCGTAGGCGTTCTCTGCGTAGCAGCTGAAGAGGGAGGAGTCCCTGCGGTCGACGCTCGGGATGCGCAACACGTACTCCAGGGCCTCGTCGCCGGGCTTCTCCTCCACCACGTACCTGCCATCGGAGGGTTTGAAAGGGCAGTCTTTGGTCTAGCGTATAGGAAGTCCGTTGTCTTCCGAAATGCGAAAGCTTACGGAGAAGCTGAGTAGCAGCATGTAAATGGCACCTAAGCCGGACGCATGTGTGCACTGTACAGGTTGTATTATCAACACTACACATGACTGCGAAAATACAAACATTGCAAAGTTAAAGGCAGGAGTGCTTTTTGCGGGTGTAATTGTGTTTGCACCGCCAGACTTCCCAGTATGCTTTCCTATTTTATGCTGCGGATACACCTATGCTTGCTTCAACTCTATATAGGTGCGGCAATCAGTAGCAGGCAATAATTCTTCGTCTTACAAGATCCATGACCTACATTTGTCGCAGCATACAGATGGAAATGCATGGACACTGCAGTAGTGTACATAATTGGGCTTTAATCACGCACTTTTTGCAAACCATGACGTAAAGAGCAGTGCGGCGGAGAAGGAAGCAAGGATATTTACAAAAGAGAATGTCGGGTTTTGGCACATTTCAGTACCGCTCGGAAGTGAATTTAAAATTTAGTCGGGCCCTAAATACTCGCATTCAGACGCACTTAACTATTACCGCGTCAATTTGTAGTTAACTGCCGACGAAGGATAGAATATTTCATTAAAGAAAAGTAGCACTAAAAGCTTCGAAACTCAGGAAAGGAGAGAAGTTATAGCGGGAGGAAAGAAAGAGAGGTCAGCCGGCGGTCACGTGACCCTGGCCTATTGCTCTACACGGACGAAAAAGGGTGAGAGGAAAAAGGAGAGGCAGATTGCGAATGGATTGTGATGATGTCATAATACAATGATTCGTATGGAGTAGCTGTGACAATAGAGGTGGCCATGCATACATTGACTGACACTCGTCTCTCACAAAGACTCAGCGCGTAGCAAACGCAGTCTATGTCTTGCACAAACACCGACGCATATTCCTTGCACATAATTCAGAGATCAGCCTCCACGAAAACACAAAACTTAAAACACTAGAACACCTGCTTCTTCACTGTGCCGCGTTCACCGATGCTCGTCGCGATATGCTCGCGGCCTATAGGGCGCAGGGCATACTACCAGACTCCATCAAGACGCTATTGTGGCCGCAGGGCAGTGCGCCCACTCGTGAGCGAACTTTGGTGAGCCTCTGTGCATTCCTCGAACACACGGGCTTGACGTCCCGTCTGTTCTCCGTCAGGTAGTTACACGCAGTGACCGAACGCTCCGCGAGTTCTACCTTGAACGATTAATAACTGGACGCCCCACTCCAGTTGTAACCAACACAGTGCTGTACGCGTGTGTGATTTAATTCCTCTAAAATGAACTAATCACGCGCACAACCTGGACACATTTCTTATTGTGTGAATAGTTTGTACATATTACTTCTCCCCCTATCCTCTCTTCCTGTCCCCTCACCTCTTTCATTTCATTTCTTCATTCTGCCTGCTGTCCTTTATTTCCGCTGCCCCAGCTCCGGTGTATCAGTATCGATGGCAGATGCCGGGGCTAGCAAAAATATTTTCCTTCCTTTTTACTATTATTTTCAATAAAACCACTACCACCACCACCACCACCATTCTGGTATGATCATGCAGCTTGGAACTTCGCCAATAATTTACGGAAGGCGATATTGTGGCCGCTTCGCGAACTAGCAGGAGGTGCTGCCTACCTGGGCTCCATCTCTGGGCTGAAGGCGTGCCTGTCCCGCGTCCAAGTCACCGTAATGGGCGGCTCACCGACGGCGCGACAAGTGAGGGCAACGTTGTCGCCGCGACGAACCGTCAGCGCCTGAAACTTCCGCTCGAAGTGCGCCGCCACTGCAGAGCGAATAAAAGGGAAAGAACGGGGCACCACTGCAATAAGCGTCTCTTCAAACACGGACTGTCCCTCGACGTCATAGTCCCGTGCACTACGCGGTTACGCGTATTGGTTAGACAATTCTCGACAATATTGAGTTAGTGCACAAACGGATGCAGTTCATTCGTTTCGTTGCTGTTGCCTTTGCAGGGGTACTGAAACAAGCTCTCTTTTAATCATGAGAACCGCCCTGGGTAAGGGTGCTGTACGGGCCATGTTGTCCCGAGGCGGGTTCTTTTTCTAAGCAAGCCAAACAACGGAAGGATGAAAGGTAGGATAGTTGGCTTTTGCCACTTCCTTCATTTCGGATTGTCTGTACCGTTCTCTCTTGACTTGCTGCTCCCGGAGGGATGCTCCGCCAGCTGCGTTCATGTGTAGTGGTCCCTTGGTAACACTACTCTCGAAATTACGTTGACTTAGTTGCTCCCGGCGATGTATTTTGCAGGTTGAGTATGCTAGCTCGCAGTGATAGAGAGTTCTTACGGGACCCCTTCAAGAAAAGAAGCTACTGACAAAGAGTAATGCTAATGCTCGCAACCAGAAAATGGCAGCAACATTGTGATGCGCAAATTTAGATGCGCAGTTCATTCTCACTCAGCTTGCTCCTTCTACTGCAACGGTGCAAACAACGAGGCCCTGTGGCTCTGTGCGCGTTGAAACACGCACCGTGCACGTCCAGCTTGACGACGGTGGAGATCCCGGGCCCGACGCCGTTCAGAGCCTGACACATGTAGTGGCCACCGTCGTTGGAGTCCGCCTCGCGAATGCTGAGCGATCCGTTCTCGAGGATCTGCACGTTGGCGTTGCTGATGATCACCGAGAAGTCGCGGCTTTCCTCCGAGCCTGAAAGGCGACGTGATGGGAAACAAGGAAACGCGCGATTTAATCGTGAGGTGATGAAAATTAATACGAGCACAGAAAAAGCCCAAGAACAAAGAGAACTCACGGTGTTCTTTCTTCCATCGAATGACCGGCACCGGGAAACCATCCGCCTGGCAGTCAAAGCTCACTGCTTGACCCATGATGGCCGCCTTGTCCACTGGCTCGTGACTCCATGAGGGAGCAACTGAGTATAGACAAGCGCTGCTTCTAGTACAGGTCTTCTTAACATCCATGGCCAATTACCAACGCCCAAACCGCACTGCTACCCTCAGGCTAGCTCGCGAGTGCTGCCTGGATATCCGTCGCCATGCATTCGCAATAGTGAGTCGTGCACTACATATGTCATCACTGTTAGCCCCAGTGAAGTGCACCAGATGACCACATTTAAATTCTGACGGCATGCCTTGCACCGCAATGAAAACGATGTTGTTCATTTATTCGCACGATTTGCAGATTTGCAGTGGACGTCTAGCGGAAGCCAATACGAATTTGTCCCCTCATAGCTTTGAGCTTCGGAACGTATCGGTGTGCATGCGTGTGCATGCATGCCACTGTATGGCGCAGCTTAGGCTCATGCCATTTAAAAGCTGTAAGTACGTACAGCCTTCGCCAAAGATTAACACCTAAAGGATTAGCTGCACGGCTACGGTCTGTGTATCGCCAACGTTGAAACTCTCCTGAAGGCGAGACGAAATATCGTCCTCACAGCTCCGAAAGTCAGGACTTCAACCGATTTTACAAGAGCCTCGGTTCGGAGATTATAAGGAAACCCCTGGGGCTTTTTACATTTGACATAGGCCATGCGAACGTGCGCATCGTCTTTGCAAAAAACAACCAGGCTGTCGTGACCACGTAAAAAGTGGGCTAGTGGCAGAAAAGCAACGCCACGATCGCCAGCCATCGTCGACTGCGATGATAACCTAAGTGATCGCAACCTGCTCTGGTGCTACTCTCTCCTGGATGACACTTTCGTCTGTGCCGGCCCGAAAGACGTGGGTTCGATCCCGGCTGCGGCGGTCGAATTTCGATGGAGACGAAATTCTAGAGGCCCGTGTACTGTGCGATGTCAGTGCACGTTAAAGAACCCCAGGTGGTCGAAATCTCCGTAGCCCTTCACTACGGCGTCTCTCATAGCCGGAGTCGCTTTGGGACGTTAAACCCACATAAACCAAACCAAACCAAACACTTTCATCTGACCGCATCAGAAACGGTTAGAGCAGCCTCGTTACACTTAGCAAAGAGTGCATGCTTATGTGTGTGCGTGTGTGCAAATGCGCAGGCTGCATTTTTATGCACCCGCCGCGGTGGCTCAGTGGCTCGGCCGCTGATCCGGAGTTCCCGAGTTCGAACACGACCAAGGCGTCTGCGTTTTTATGGAGGCAAAACTTTAAGGCGCCCGTGTGCTGTGCGATGTCAGTGCACGTTAGAGATCCCCAGGTGCTCGAAATTATTCCGGAGCCCTCGACTACGGCACCTCTCTCTTCCTTTCATCTTTCATTCTCTCCTTTATTCCTTCCCTTACGGCGCGGTTCAGGTGTCCTACGATATATGAGACAGATACTGCGCCATTTCCTTTCCCCCAAAACCAATTATTATTACTATTTTGATGTGGGAAATTGCGTAAAATACGAAAACGGCCTTGGATGGCGCGATTTCAGTGCACGTAAAATCCCTGGGGTGGCCGATATTAATCCGGAGCACTCAAAATGACGTGTGTCCTTGGTTATGCCTTTAAACTCCGAGTATCCCATCAGATACGCTGATGTGCTGCAACAACTTGAAATAAGACTCCTGGCAAAACCATCAATAATAATTAGAAAAAAATATTTTTACAAATATTTGCTCAATGATTTACCTCCATCACCGGACATGATCTTCGCGGCTTAATTATTAGTAAAGTGTTGAGTGCAGGTGAGGATACCCACTCCCTAAGTCGGAACATAATATTTTCCATAGAATACTGTGACCGATAAATATCTCTAATTCATTCTAGCTTACTTCTGTAATCCACTCAGCGTTTTAGGGAAACCGCTGACAGCTATATCCAATGTTCGTTCATACTAAAAAATTGATTCTATAGGCATTTATGGCAAAGCTGGTGTTTGTCAGGCAGAAAAACACGCATTTACTGCTGAAAAAAAAATGAATTTACAAATTCTCCTGCCACTCGATTCAAACCTGTGACGTCAATAACGACTCGAACACCGTGATCACCGTTTGACGTGAATGGCAGCGCTACGTAGCCTCTATGATTCGCCTCAAAAAACCAAATGTGCTGAAGCACCGGAGTTTAATTACGAAATCGTCCGGTGGTGGCGACACCAGTATTTCATTTTCTGACATTTTACAGCTTCTAAAACCACGGTCTCTGTGAAACTAACGTGTTTGTCCGCAGAATGCGGCAATATATCGATAAAGACCTACTTCAATTTATCCCCAGCGTCCCTTTAAAATAACGAATTGAGTTCATTTCTGCGCTCACCGCGAACAACCATGGGCGCGGTGAAGTTGGCCGAGGCTGCCGGGTTGGAGGCGACGCAGGTGTAGTTGCCAGAGTGCATCCGGCGCACGCCGGTGAAGGAGAGGAAAGACGTGTAGTCGTTGGCCTTGGCCACTGAGGCCTCCAGGGCGGGGTCCAGCTCCCGGCCGTCCTTGAACCACTCGATGGTGATGGGCAGGTCGCCGTCCGAGATGATGCAGGCGGCGCCCGCACGCTTTCCCTCCGTTAGGTCGTCCGGGAAACTGAACGGGCTCACCCCAGGAGGCGCTGCGGTAGAAGTGTGGTCACATGCCCTCCGCTAGAGAAAATGTCGAAGCTAGAAAATGCAGCCGCTAGGCCATGCTGTAGGTCTTGTTCCGCATCTTTGAACAAGAGGAATAGCTTCTCATAGATGAAATGTAAAATGGCGTCGTACGGTTGTCATTTGTATATCGTGTCCCTCATAAGTCGAAGATTCAGAGCAATGATGGGAAAATGCCGGAAGACATGGCACGCCCGAAGCACCAGGTGTGTTGAAAGTGGCCCTTTTCTAGCGGCATAAATTTACAAGAAAGTTTCAAAGGGCAGAAGCTAGAAAAGCAGAAAAAAGCTATCCCTGAATAAAGTGGTAGTGAGTCCCGTTGGCCAGCTGATACTTTATTTTTTATTTTCACATGCTGCAGCCTGGCATGAGGATATGGCAAGAGGGAGCAGACAAAAAATACAACGAACAAACACAGTTAACAATCAGGTGCATATTAGATACAGTGAAAGAACACCGAAACGAAAAGTGAGAACACATCAGCTACAAATTGCAGAATCTAAATATTGTTTCAAAGGCAGAGCGCAAACAAGGCCAGGATGGTTTTCCGAATTTCTAAGGTGAGCGAAAAAAAAAACCTGTAGCTAGATAGATAGATAAAGACAAGGCGGGAAAGGCAGGAATGTTAATCAGAAAGGGGTTCCTGTTGGCTCCTCCGCACTGGGGAAGAGGAATTAGGGGACTGAAAGGAGGAATAGACAAGGAAAAAAGGCATAACACACACACACGCACAACACTGTCACAATTTGTCACTCAATCCAGTCGCTCTCAAGTAGGCAAAAAGTGCCTTGTATGCCTTGAGGGCCGTCGACTGCTGTGGCCACGGTCCTGTACTGTATGCTAGGGAATAAGTTGCCTGATGCTTAAGTAAAATGGAATGCAAGTGAAGCTGTTGCAAATTTCAGTGCTTGACGCGACATGAACGATCTTTTTAATGCTTTGCATCACCTAGGCATGCTAACCAAACAAGGCGAGGTCAAGTGATTGCAGGGAAGTTATAGTTCGACAATACGGAGGGCATTCAGACCATGAACGATAGATATGCCTTCTACCAGCCGTATGGCAGGCTACCATAAATGAAATTTGATTGGTTATGGACGTCTGGGGTGAACCAGAAAGGCTGGCTGGAGTTTTTCGCATAGACCCCGTGGCTCTCATTTTGCACTCAAACTATTTTGTTTTTCTTTTCGTTCGCTGAATGTACTCACTATGCTACAGTCGTTCCCTTCTTTGCACAGCTGCGAGTGGCAGTTATGTGCTTTTATATTGCCCAATGTAGATTATATAACTTTTTTTACGTTATGTGCCTTAAATATAAACATTTCAATGGAGTATGTGCGGGCGAGGGTAGGCATGATGCAACCAGGAGCACAAGCTGTCTTCGTCTCTCTCAGACAGTCACATGAGCACGTGTTAGCGCTCAGCTATTACGCGTGACCGATCTCGCTCGCGCCTTTTGAATAGTCCTTCCGCCCTTAGCTACTTCTTCAGAAGCTCTCAGCAGCCATGACATCTAAGTTTCACAACAAAAAAACTAGCGCGCAGTGTTACGGAGAATTTCGAGTCTTGAGTCATACCACGTGACATAATTTCGCGCCAACTCCAGAGTTACTTTTAGCGTGCCGTCGTGGCCGAAGTTAGGGGACAGTAGTATACTTTGTACAAGTAAGCAACCGCAAACAAAGCGCCTAGCGTTAACTCCCCTATTCAAGTCTTTTTTTTTTGGCGCTAGGGGTTGGTTTATAAAGAGCTGAACGGTTCATTTCTGCCCACGGCCACTTTCGACGCGGAAAGGTGGTTGGAGCCACTTAATGATGGCGGGAGAAGACATCAATAGAGCAAAAAGTGTGCCTTTGTCGTGAATGGCCTGGGCGTAATGCCAGTGAGGAAGCCGAGGACGAAGCATTTACGGCACATCGCTTTCACTTCGACAGCTTTCGGGCGCTGCTCAGCCGCACACAAAGAAGCAGTGTGCCGTGAGTGTGACCATTAGAGAGAGAGAGGCGGAGGCGTGGCGCCTCCTAACGACGGGCGAGGACGTGCCGCGATGACAAATGGTGACCACTCGGACAGGCGAGTCGCGCTCCTCCCGAGCTGGCGGCGACTTCTTCCCTCCATTAGCCGCCTCCGAACAGACCCAACCTTCGGAGACTCCTCGAGGGGTCTATGTTTTTTATTTTTTTTCACACCTCCCCGTCCCATGATCCTCTCGCGTTAGGATTAGTAAAGCCTACTCCCCGCCCATCGGAAAACGCTTGGGCATAGCTCACACGCTGGACCTTCTATTCAAGGAGTTTCCTTCAAGCGTTGAGCCTAACTCTCCTTGTTTCAGGACAACGATTCCGATAAGGACGACTTGCGGGCGTTTTAACGTATTTCAAGCGAAGCAGCAAAAATTGTAGACTGTAGTTCGTTCACAAGTATACAACGTTTACTCACGCAAGAACTGCTCTAATTCTTTTCCGCACTTCTATTCGTTCACTGCTTTAGTTTATCCTGCCGTACCTGCTGTTCATGCAAAGACCAGAGGTGAAGGAATAGAGAGTGAAGAAAAAATTCATAGGTATACCTACTTCTATTGTGTTCTGGCAATGCGATAGCATTAGCCGCTGTTGATGCCTTTACCGGAAGTGGCTTCGCTTTCAGTCTGGCGTGACGTCACATACCTCCAGTAAATGGGCGAATTTTATGTCCGACCCATCATTTTGTAAAATAAGTAAGAGGGTGGTAGTAACTGTACGACAAGGAACAAAAACTGCAGCTGCAGCCGCCGCGGTGGCTCAGTGGTTACGGCGCTCGACTACTGATCCCGAGTTCCCGGGTTCGAACCCGACCGCGGCTGCTGCGTTTTTATGGAGGAAAAACGCTAAGGCGCCCGTGTGCTGTGCGATGTCAGAGCACGTTAAAGATACCCAGGTGGTCGAAATTATTCCGGAGCCCTCCACTACGGCACCTCCTTCTTCCTTTCTTCTTTCACTCCCTCCTTTATCCCTTCTCTTACGGCGCGGTTCAGCTGTCCTACGATATATGAGACAGATACTGCGCTATTTCCTTTCCCCCAAAACCAATTATTATTATTATTATTAGCTACAGAAGAACACGGTGGTGTTAACCGGCTTTAGCACTGGTATAGAGCACTATAAAAGTGGAGCTAAGATTGTTACCATGGCTTTGGTAATGAGGTGGTTAACACTCTGTTCGGGGCTGGCGGCGTTAGTAGCGGTGGCGGTAATAGTGGCTGTAGTATTACCAGTAGTGACAAATCGGTTTGGGCAGTAAATGATTAGAGTATTAACCGAGACAAAAGCAGAGACTGCACAACACACTCACTCATGACATGCACGGCGAGCTGCCCCTTGGCCGTATTGCCTTCCGGGTCCCGAGCGACACACGTGTACCACCCGCTGTCAGAGCTGCGCTGCACTTCGGAGACGACCAGGGAGCCGTTGGGAAAACTCCGCTGGCGGTGGTTCTGGGGCAGCGAGCGGCCGTCTGCATGCCGGCGGCGATGGCGAGATGAGCACAACTCGTGGCACACTCCCAGAAGTTTTGTATTTCATTTCACTGCTAAATCCTTCGACCGCTCCGGACCGAAGAGAAAAAGATTACTCCCTTCGCTGTACAGTGCGCGGCGAGAGCCAGCGCACTGAAATCTTTGTCGCTCACTGCTTCGTCTAGCTATTGTTCCTGCATTACGAGGCTCCCTCTCCAACTTCATGCGGCATAACCGCCTTTGGCTGAAACACATGGTATTCGTTCAGAAGCTCTCCGCAGTGAGGCGCCCTGGAAGGGACGAAGCTAGGGTGCCTCGATGCCAGCGCCGCCGTTCCCGGGTGGAGACAACTTAAGCAACGCCGCCATATTGAATCACACGGGATCAGCGGCGCTAGCGTTTGTAACGGCGCCGTTCATGCTCTCGGCGAGCTTCAAATTGCTTTAACTTGAACGGCCTTTTGCAGCGGGAGCTACACTGGGCTACCAGTCGAGCATTTCGCGGTACATGGAGAGGCCAGTTGTGATTCAATATGGCGGCGACGCTTAAGTTGTCTCGACCCGGGAACGGCGGCGCTGGCATCGAGGCACCCTAGACAAAGCTGACGCACCTGCCTTTCTGACTCAATTAGGAGTCAAGAAAAGTTGCTGTATTTGCTCCCCCCTCCCCCCCCCCCCCCCATATAACGAACGCACTCTCATAACAAACGAATTCGCTGTGTTGGCCATTCTATTTGGGAAAATTTTAATTCACCGCAGTACAAAATTTATTTCCCGTAGTAAACGTACTTCCCGAATTAGCGCCTTTTTGTTTTGCAAGAATTGCGTTGGAGTAAATATGGCAGCTTAATGAATATAATAACTTAATTATTGTCCGCTGACGATTTCTTTAAAATTTCGTTGATCGTTTTGCGCTCTCCTTTGGGTACATTATTCGACGTCATTTGAGCTTTAAGTCTTCATAATAAAGGAATTTAAAAAAGCGGTGCATAATAAGGAGTGCTGGTAATAAAAAATCTACTATTATGAAAAATACTGAAAAAAGTTATAAAAGGACGACAAAAGGCAATTTCTTATGGCTTCGAAAGAACGAAGCAATTAAAAATGCAACAGAAAAAAAGGAACTGCTTTGTCTACTATGCCCAAAAGCGACTAAATAAAACCCCCTCTTATTATTTCCGAATGTTCTGCACAAGGTAAGTGCGAAAAAATTGGATATGTCAGATGCAAGCACTAACAACCACAGCTTAACCAGTCTAAATGAGAAGAGATACACCAGTCGCATTCACGGCTTGGCCGAGCGAAAGCAGTGAGCCGCTTTTCGCAGGCGCTAGCACAAGGCAAAGTGGCCCACGTTGCCTAGACGTGTAAACGATAAAGGCGAGCACATTCGATCGCTTGGTAATGACTCGGGAAGGAGCGGAGGGAGAAAGGTTCCGCCAGCGATGTACTACCGTGACACTCCGCGTCATTAATGACGCGGACGATAATACGCCGCCCGGTCTGGCAGGCGCAGTGGAAATAACACTGGGCCGAACAGCACCGCGCCGCAGCACTGGCGAGCGAAGTAACGAAGGACTGTACCAGAAAAATTAGTCATACACCAATGGTGAAAGATAACAAAAGGGCCGCAAACAAAGGTAATATGCGACAGACTCGTAACAACCTACTGTGCAAATATGGACCTGAAAGTAAAACCACTACGCTGCACTGGTGTCGGTCTTGTGTACATTTTTCTTTTCATCATTTCGGACGAGACTCGAGCGCAAAAATAGCCAGGGCCAGTGAAGCGGCCATCATATAGAAGGATGCAAAATTTGTTTTGTATATTCCGGTAGCAGCCGATGAAAGTACGGCAGCGAGATAATCTGCCCAAGTAAATTTGATGGCCTATTTGACAACTCGTCGTCTTTATTCCCGGCGTCGAAAATGCTATTGTGAAATAGCGGCCATCGGCGCACGGATAATGAAGCAGTTATTGCCGCTTACCTCGTAGACTCCGTCATATTAACGCTGCTAGATTCTTTACCAAGGGCATATTGTGCTGTGGCTCAGAGGGATAATGACTCTGAAGGGGCACCAAGCACACCTTTTTGTCGTGGGGTTTAAAACTAACTGGCTGGACAGTATACAGTTGTTACAGGTCAAACTGCTTTAGGCCATTGAGTTTTCTTTATTAGATATAAAAATACATTTTTGTGGCAGAGATCATCGAAGCGCGGTACACGTAAGGTAATTAATACTAACTTTTATGCACTAAATGAGAGCTAAGAGCGATGAGGAACGCCATAGTTCTATGTTCCAGAATAATTGTGACCACTTTGTGTTACTTAACCTGCTCCGAAATGTCACGGCTCCCGCATTTTCAAATTTTGCCTCCACCGATGTGTATTCGTCGCGGCTTGATGCTGTGTGCTTCAAAAAGGAATTTGCAAAACCCCTATACATCGTAATAACGTTCTGAGCAAGGAAACCGTCGTTGAGTGAATTTAGCGGAGCCGAGGACGACAGCTCCTGCTGAACCCAGAAATGCTCACCAAGCCGTGGGCAACAAAGCGCCTACAATTTGTTGCGTCATAAGGCTGAACGCAGGAGTACCGGGAAGTGGCAGAAAGTTAAGTGGCCTTATGATATTAGGAAGTCTGCGGGGATAATGCGGCAGCAGTTGGCAGATGAGGGGGTTACATGGAGGGATATGGAAGAGGCCTTTGTCCAGCAGTGTGCGTAGTTAGACTGGTAATGATGACGATGAAGACATATTTGCACGGTGCCTTCGCATCCAGGGGCAATTGCAAACCAATTACATCGTCACCACGTGATCGTGCAACGCGCTAGCTCCAGGTCATCGTTGCTCGGTGCCACATTGCATTGACACTGTGGCGCCGGAATGAATAGCAGGTGTTCTAAAAAAAAATCCATAACGCGCACTAATCTATAGCTGAATGAGTGGATTTCACTCATTCGGGAGCTGAAGCGCTAAAAACTGACTGCTAAATGTGTGCAGTTTGGACGAGCAGTATGGACACAAGCTGCGACACACGCTAGAAAAACGAACGCGATTGGTCTATTGCGGCCGCACCGGCGCAGGTAGCGGATCTTTCTGTGCAGCTTCCGGGGCCTTTTCATCGCGCGTACTTCTAAGTCTCCGGCCACTCCGGACCTGCAGAAGCACGAACGAGTAATTTTCCTTGCTGTATTGAGTTTTTTTTTTTACCGAGTGCACTGCTACAAGATTCCTATGGCAGTGTCTGGAAATTTGATGAACTAATCGCGAAGCTGACTACTTGTTTTGCGCGAAAGCCGCTTTATATGCTGGTGCAATAAAGAGGCATTGTACATTTGAAGTGTTTCATACAGTAGGAGAAACTCAGTATTGCAGCATAACCACATCATGATTTCGAGTGGCGTTAGTTCCAGTTTTAGATGGTTATTGATGGTGGCTCTGGAAAATGCACTAGTTCAAGCACAATTAAGGATGCCTCTCGAAGCGTGTATTCTCGCCTTTCTGCCAGACGATGCTCTGTATGGGGTGTCCGGCGACGGCGCACTGCAGTCGCATGGTCCTCCCGGCGAGCGCCGTCACGTTGGCCATGGGTCGCACCAGGGGTCGGCCCAGCACGTTCAGCCGCGCCGAGTGCGAGGCCCTCCCGACCCCGTTGCGCGCCACGCACGAGTAGAGGCCTCCGTCCTCCACCCGCACGCCGGTCAGGTTCACGTAGCTGTGCACCAACCTGTTTCCAAAGAGAACCGGAAGACGGCGTGAACTGTCTGAACCAGTATGCTGGCCTGTGTTAGGGTATGATGAAAGCACTTTTGAAAGGGTGGAGATACTTCTTAAAGGGACACTCAGTGTACCTCCACCAATTTATTGTTCTCAATAAAAACTGACTGTCTGGCTATTTCTATGTGCCTTAGTGATTGTCCGGCAGCAAAAGAAAACGCATTCTTAGCTGAGAAAAATGAATTCTACAATTTCTGCTGCCACTAGATTCAAACTCATGACGTCCACACCAAGAAGGGCTCGGTGATCACCGTTTTCTAGTCAGTGGCCGTGTAGCATAGCCTCTGCGATCCGCACACAAAAATCCGGTGTCGACGCACGTAGTTTAGTTTCTGTATCGGCCGAGGGGGCGACATTTGTGTTTTGTTTTGACTTTTCTATGTTTCAAAAGCTCCCCATTTTCGAGAGTGGTCGCTTTGTCGTTAGTCAGTCGATACGAGATAACTTCAATTTTACGTTAGAGTCCCTCTTCAGACGAGAACAGTGCCACAAATAGAACAAGGGATGAGGGTTACAAGCATCAAGGAGTATGATGTGCGCACTGCATGTGTGCGTGGCGCGCATTCGATACACACGCTTATTAACTTGTGACAACGACTCAGAAGAGAGTAGACCCTGCGTCGAACAGGCTGTTATAGATATAGTAAGTTCTCCGTTTCCCGAAGGCAAGCACTCTATGTTTGTATATTTATCGCCTTCAAGATTTTTATTTGATGAGGTTTTGCCCTATTCCTTGGTTTGGCTGAAATAATATGTTCTTTACTGAGGCTCTCATTCTTTAAGGGTTAGCATAATGACTACAAGCACAGGTATAAAAGATCTTGAAATTGCTTCGCAGCATCGAAATTTCATCACTTTTTGCTCATTACGTTACAAAATATCACGGCATAAGGACAGCTATACAAAGAGATATAAAATTTGAGATAAAACCACATTTACACAGTGGCGGTTGGGACGCACTGTAATTGTACGGTTGCTGTTGCCTTTCTTGTGTAGTTCTTGACAAATTAGGTGACTTTTTTTCAGTTGTGAAGCCTATAATTTATTAGTTAGCTAGGGTGTTTTATGAACAGCTACTGCACGAGCAGGCAACGAGGAAGTGAATATCAGGATTCGTTTTGAACGCCGCTCAGCAAAATGCCTCTAGTTATGTCGAGGCGGTTTTAATTACTACCTAATGAAGGTTTAGCGCAAACACGATATTTTGTTTTAACATTAAAATTGGCGTTATCTTACCTTCAAGAAAATAAAGTCCGATGAATAATCAGCCCGGAAACATACAGAATCTCCAAAGGCACGAAGATCTCTCACGATACGTTCTAAATGCGTTATAGGGTGCTTCAGGAAACGATATTTGTGCTTAACTATTCAGTACACGAACGCATTATACGTCCCATTAGCACAAAAGCCGGCGTCTGTCGCCGTCTATGCTACGAAATTCCTCAG
This sequence comes from Amblyomma americanum, assembly GCF_052857255.1. Classification (NCBI taxonomy): domain Eukaryota; kingdom Metazoa; phylum Arthropoda; class Arachnida; order Ixodida; family Ixodidae; genus Amblyomma; species Amblyomma americanum. Next base: position 141,663,098 of record NC_135500.1, read on the forward strand.
TGACGTCATGATGCACTCGCATGACGTCAGCAGTACACCATAAGATTGTGACGAATACAACAAAGAGAAAATAACATTTCTTCCGACGGTACGGGGAATTCAACCAAGGACCTTCAGACTGCGAGGCGAACACGCAACCGACAGGCCATAAAACCGCATTGCTTATTGGCGAATAAACGTGAACCTAGTGGATGCGTTTCCTTACGACTGTATGCTAATGAGTAGGCGTGTCATTAGAAAGGGAGAAATATTTAATGAACCTCGCAACAGAGCTCACCATGAGACAATTCTTTCGCATTCAAAGCATGTAAGCGGTCTTATGTGGCCTCCGTAATTTTGATTTGTCCATTCGAAACGCAGCTTAACCATCGTATTTGTACTTTATTTTACTGAAACTGTACACAAGTCTATCCTGAAACGAGAAAAATAGGCAGAGACAGGTATGCATTGCGAAAGAGAGCACGTACCTCTCGCCGCTTACGTAGTCGCCGATGCGCACGTGGTAGTGTTCGGGCACGGGCGCGTCATCTAGAGACCACGTGACCTGAGGCAGGGGGTTCCCCGACGCTGAGCACCTGAGAGACACACTGCTGCCAGGCCGCACCTGACGCTCCGCGAACAGGTGCTCCAGGACAGGGGCATCCTCTGCGAGCAGAAAAACACAGCGCTTGCCAGGACACTACTTGCCACGACGAGGAAACGAGTGCAATTAATCCACACCAGTAGCAGGTACTCAGAGGCTATCCGTCACGAATACGCGCCAGTATCATGACGCGAGCCAGTAATCCGCATGGACAAGGCACCGAGATGTGTTTTTTGGCGCAGTACACATTGATGGCTCCTGCCTGTGTTGATAATGCTTCTCCTCATATGAGCGAGATAAATGGACCTCAGCTCGCCGTCTTTCGGACAGCAATAAACCAAAAATAATCAGCGACGAAAACAGTTTACTGGTTTGTGGATCGCCTCTGCGTCATTCGAAGTGACGGAAGCTGTGTGGAAGGTGCATTACGATTTCGCACAACCATCGGCTATCGGCTAGGGAGCGCGCGCATCGAAGAACCCACCATGGGCCTGCTCGGCGAGATTTTTGGCGCTGGGGCCGCTATCCATGGTCGCAGTGAGCCTTCTCGTACCCCAGCGGTGGCGCTGTATTCGCCGACCATTGTACGCAGCGTGTTTTGTACCGTCTTTTCCGCAATATTTTTGCTTACCGACTTCATTTTCCTCTAATTTACTTTTCTCCTTCACCTTTGAATTAATCCCCTCAGTGAAGGGTAGCAAAGCGGTTTCTTCTACTAGTTAGCATCCCCGCCTTCCCTTCACATTATCTTCCTCCTTGTGAAACATAACCTGGCAACATTGTTCGTTTCACTTAGACCTGTAGGGGAGTATTTGTGGCCCTCGTTAACCTCTAAATCTGTTTAAGGTATAAAGAACCTTTGTCCTAACTTTTGGATGCCTTCTGGTCTTCATGGGCGCTCTGAGGGATCCAACCTCCGGCTGAGAAATAAACTACAATGCCTACTTACTTTTGGAAAATATGGTAAGTACGTGGGCAGTGCTGCTGTCGTCAGCTCGTGCTGCAATATACTGTAATCACAGTGTGGTTGAACTGCTTCGCTCCCCGTTCTTTTCCCAGTAAAATAACAAATGAATAAAGACAGAAAAAAAACGAAACGATATCGGCTCAGAAGCATCTGAACAGAAAGTAACTAAAGCTACTACGCAAGCGAGAAATAGGGAAAAGTACTACTTGCCGCCATGCCTCAATCATGGAAACATTCACTCCTTACCCATATTTGACTGGAGCATATCTGCACGATCTTGGTACGTGTTTGCTATGACGCCGCCTGTGTGGTTTGCAAAAGGTACAGAAGTTGATCATAAAAACTCTAAAACCGACGCCTGGACCTTGAACATTGAAGACATCTGGGTCATAAAGTTCTTGCTCTAGTAAGTTAAAAACAACAAGAAAGATTAGCACCATCCTCTGTCAAACGTTATCCCTTCGCGAATGGGATCTTTCTTCCTAAGCGCTTGCCCCCCCCCCCCCCCCCCTTTTTTTTTTATGCGAGAAAGTCGCCAGTGTTTCTGTGGAAGCTGCGAGGAGGCAATTACCAACAGGCGGCATACGAATCACCGGTAAAAGAAGAGGCGCAAAAAAATGTTAAGAGCAGCGGGGGCAGCCGAGCGGCTATTAGTAGCTTCCGAGGTAATTAGTGTCGCAAAGACGGCCAGTCGTTCCTTGCGTGTGTTTTGCCTTGAGATATCGGTAGGCTTTTTTGTTTCTTATCTTTTCTCAGCTATGTGTCCCAAGTGATAATTAGACAAGACCCCTGCGCCCTCTTAATTGTCCTCTTTGCCTTTATCCGTCTTAGTTTATTTCTGAGCGTCGGTAATTACCGCAGGTTTCGTGCAGGTGACCAGAAGAAACACAGAGACAGTTCTGCACCTGTCGGCTTTCCTCTGCGTACACAAATGTATTCGTTCATAATTACAGTGACGCTTTGCTTATTTTTTAGAAGCCTGAAAAGACAGGGCTGGTGTGGAGTTTTCATTTTTTTTCTGTCCGGTGTTCCGCAAAAATAAAATACGAACAGAAGAAAGGGCGAATGCCTACGTCATGACTCCTCGCTGAAATTTCTTTCCCCACGAGAATCGATAGGCAGTTACTTCTGCAGGGGTCACTGAAAGAATACGTTAAATTTTTTAAAGCCCTAAAGTAACTTGCAGGGAGACGCAGCAGTGGGTTTTTAATAAAGTCAGAGCCACATCGAAGGCCGGCGCTACATTGAACGAGACTATACATTGAACCGCAGCGACGCCGAGCTGTCCCGCTTACTTCGAATCATATCTGTTTCTTTTTTTTTTGTAACTACACAACCTACCATCCGCCTCGTCAGAAGTCCGCACGCATCATCTAGCTTTGTAAAGGTTTTTTTTTTCTAACAGCTCATACAAGCCTGTGCGTGTTTCCCTGCATGTACATTATGTGTAAGAAGTACCTAGTCCAAGGCACCCGCTATCTCGGTGGACTTGTGGCGACTCAGAAACTCAGTGATATCGGCCATTTTTTAATTTATAGATTAAAAATACCTGCAAGGATTTTGTTCTCACGGGCTCGCGCAAAAAAAAAGATCAAAGCAGCCATCTGCACCAAGTACGTACGTGTTCGGGCGCACTCCGGGTGCACTGGATTGTGAATCTTTTAATAGGCAGACATGTATGAGAGTGGGTATTGAGCATGGTGTGTTGTAATCAGATAACTAGTCGTGAAAACGAACATGCTGCCTTAAGTCAATGAGGTGAATTTCATGTTAGAATATAGCCCGACTTAGAATGTGGACAATGTCGTACTTCTTAAAACAGTGAACCTTGGCAGTTACAACACTGCTTAATACTTGTGAGTTCACCGTTAAGCACGCACGCACGCACGCACGCACACGCACACGCACGCACACACACACACACACACACGCACACGCACACGCACACGCACACGCACACACACACACACACACACACACACACACACACACACACGCACACACACACACACACACACACACACACACACACACACACACACACACACACACACACACACACACACACACACACACACACACACACACACACACACACACACACACACACACACACACACACACACACACACACACACACACACACACACACACACACACACACACACACACACACACACACACACACACACACGCACGCACGCAAGTGCGCGCTCGTCGGTGCGCGCATGCAGCTCCTGTATAAATGCGGGCCGACTTGAACTTAATTTTTAGCGTCGCGGATAACTACAATATGCTAGGGATGTGCTAAGGATGTATAAAATGCAGTGCTTTCCTTCGTGTATCCTGAGTGCACTTCACTGAGCTGCTGTGGTCGTTATTCCACATTAGCCACATAGCTTCACAAGAGAGGCTGACAACATGAACAGTGCAAATATCACGATTTAGCTGCAGCGGCTCTTTGCTGCAGTGAGCGTGAAGCTCAATTTGCGCATGGAAAGTGTACCAAACAACAAAATCAATGCGAAGTTCCGACATTTGTACCAACGGCAACGCGCTGCTATTGGTGGTTTTAACGACAAGGACGACAAGGTGCGGCGGCGCCGCGAACTAGTCAAGGGAGGATCGGCGCGCGGAACCACGCCGTTTGCTGCGTTGCGTGAATGGTTTGCCGATGCAGTCAGAGGTTTTTGTCACAGTTTTGTTGCAAAATATACATGAAGAGCCCTGCTTCGTGGATGTTCACATGCTGACGAGATAAGAGATATGTGTCATTGCGCGAGTTTTTAGTCACAGCAATACAGAGAGCATGGGAACAGTAAGTTTTCACGCTGTGTAGTGGAGCACTTGTAGGAGCATGACCGCGCAGTTCTTATCACGCAACGAATCCCTGTTGTTAAGAAGGTGATTTGCCTGGACCAATATATGTAAACACTAGGCGTTTTTTTTAACCATCACTGAGCACACACGACTAACAGACCCATTTCAAGCGAGAACGGATTTGGCCATGGATGCCCCTGCAAAGGTAGGCTTTGTTAAGGCGTACATTAAAGGGAGTGGTGGTGATATGATATTTTAAGCTGAATTCCATTTCATTAGGATTCTTTTTGCCCTTCGTTATTATTACATGCATACGCTTTGAATGGAAATAGGAACTCAGATTGGCGGATGGCATGAACCGAATAGAACCGGTCGAAACAATTCTACCATAGTGGCTTTACATTCATTACATGTCTACCATCCACTGCTTACGAGAAAACAGAAAAAACAAGGTGCTGCTACTCCGATACATTAGTGCGCGCGGAAGGCGGTCTTATATTCTCGCTGTACAATCATACGCACGATTAAAAACCTAAATTAGTATCTAAACTTGCGCATGGTCATTAAAATTTATGGGCACGAAAAACCTTAAAATGGGGGCAGCTTCAGCAATGGAACTCATGCCACAATGAGAACGTTCCTAGTTTGTTTTCCGCGCAAACTGCATGACAGTCGCCGAGACTTGCTTACCTGTAGTGCTTAGTGCCAGGAATCGCGCTTCTAGTTTTGTAATTTACCTGTTGTACAAGTCTCTAACGCCTATATTTTTTATTTTATATTCTTTTAAAAATGCGCGTCCATCGTCAGCCGCTTCGCATGGACGCCAGCCGTTTTCACACTACAAAAAGCAATTTCTTCATTGCCTCCGGTTTATTTCTTTGCGCCCTCGAGGAATATGACTCACGCCCGGCAACAACCTTCGGAAAACAAGCGCGACTGTGTCCTAAAATTTTAAAACACGCACCCTTTCACATAGGACGCGCCCAGAAGCAGTCCTTTGCAGCGCCGCCATTTTGGAGAAACTGAGGCGGCCCCTTTAGGTTGTGAACATGGCTAATACTCGGGGACAACTTTCTGTGGCGCTGCAACCAAGGCTGGAGGACCGAAACGCAAGTATCAGTCCGCGGCAGAATATTGTTGTGAAGATTGCAGGGAGGAGGGCAACAAGCAGGCAAAAGGGATTTTACCCCCTGTCTCGGTCAACAAGTGAACCACCCTGTGATGCACCCCTCGCGATTGTAGCATTAGGCGGGGTGAGAGAAAGGGGCTGTCAGGGCACTGCGTCCGCGACCGAGTACCCTCTTCGGTTTTAGATTGCCGAAAGAAAGTAAAACCGGAAAAAAAATCGTTTACAGGCCGGATACTCGGCGCAGTCACACGTGGGCAGAGGCCTATCTCCTCCCCCTTTTCCGTCTAGCCTTGTCTACAATGCAACAGAAAGTTTTCCGCTAGTATATTGCCATAATTTGGTGAGGGGTGCTTGCTCGATCTTAGTGTCCGAATTTTATGTTTTGCAAGAACCTGACACCTAAAACTTCAGCACACAGAGGCAGGAACACGTGGGATAATATTCAACGGCACCGTGTTAGTCAGGTAAGGGGGTGACTAATTCCTCATTAAAGCTTACTGAATAGTGCTTTTCCTGCGTCTAAGTGTACCTACATTACTACAAGCTTTCTGCTCCCGGTGGAGCAGTCAGTTAAATTTACTACTTAAACATTGGTTTTGTCTGATATGATAGCGACGCCGATGTCATCCTTTTCAGAACAATGCCCCCAGAATGCATACTAATCCAGAGAGCTTGTCGTAGTGTGCACACTTTACATTAGCGCACAGTAATAGAAGACGACCGTGGCGAAACGAACGCCGCCACTGAATGTTGTCCAGCGGGTATGTATCAGGCTTTACCTCCTATGACGAGCTGCGAAGATCCTTGTGCGGAGTCTCTCTCATTGTAGACAAGGCACTGGTACATTCCGCCGTCCTGATGCTCCACAGCTGACACGTGAAGGAGGTCTCGCGACAGAAGAGTGACGCGGGAAGAGGCGACACCAGCAGATGTCTTGGAACTGCCTCCACCGCCGGGCACTAAAGCGGATGAGGGTGGTGAGTAGAAGGACGGCACGGGGCTGCCGTTGTGCGTCCACAGCACTCCTTGCACGGGGTGGCCTGCCACCCGGCAGCTCAGGTTGGCTCCCCTGCCCACGTCGACCACTTGCACTGGAGGCTCGATGCGCGCCGACAGCGGCACTGAGGAAACAGTTTAGGGTGGTAGTGGCTTAAAGGAACAGGCGAGATTACAGTTACACCTAAAACGTTAGTGCTGCTCCGGCTTTGCCGCAGTTTAAACAAAATATAACATCTACCACAACCATTGAAGACCAGTGTCCTCTAAGAGTTTCAAAAGTAGCCTCGCTTGCGCGCGCCTCTTAGTTCGCAGATTTTTGTGAACTTGCCGTAAGGGATGCTGTGCATTTGGGAAAACGGTCAGTGGCAAGGCACGATAGAAAAATCACCGACATGTCGAGCTGTGTTCAACTAGAACCACCTATGAAAAACGCGCCATTGAGGGAATAGTTTTTTTACAGAGACGGCTGTTAGAGGAACACCAGGAGCCTTGCGCGGCGACCGACGCCGCCACGATTTCCTCCTCGCCTTTCGCTCGTTATCTCTCTCTCACGCTCGCGTCGCCGTCCTCGCACCCCTGCTCTCTCCAAATATACAGCCATAATCGAAAATTCTGGTCGATAGTGTTCGCTAAAGTCGAATAATGAACTTCTATACTCGAGGCATTACTGAAACCGGAGTGATCAGAAGGAATAACGACGCGATGTCTGCTCATGCTACACAAATGTGGGCCTGCGGGGGTACCACTAGGCACTTGATAGACTGCTCGATAGCAAATTAGCGATAGCCTCGAAAATGAAATATCATCACGTGAAAAAAAAACACTGCTAGACAATAAAGAGGTCCTTTGTATCTTGAATAACATCGCTAATAAATAGCATGCTTCACTGCTTCAAAAACCTCAGCCATGAACGAAGTGCTGCCAGTCTCTGCTCGATACTCAGGATACTTCACCAGAGTTTTGATTGTGATAACTTTAAGTAAAGGTAACCTTTCTTGCTTGAAGCGTGCCTAGTGCAGCGGACGCAGTCACTCACCAGCGACGAGCAACTCCATGTGGGCCCTATCTTCACCAGCGGAGTTGTTGGCCACGCAGAGGTATCTGCCACCGTCTTGGACGAGGGCCGTGTGCAGAAGCAGCGCTCCTCCGGGCAGCAAAGACACCCTGTCGGAGGCCTTTACAGCCACAGCCGCGTCTGCAGCGTGCGCTGAACCTCGTTCCAGCGAGGTGCCACCAGGGAGGCGGCTGCCGGTGAGGCGGAACCAGTGGTGCCTCGGAGGAGGGTGCCCGTGTGCCAGGCACGGCAACAGGGCTCGATCTCCTTGCTCCACTTGAATTGTGCTTCGATATTCGGCCATCCGCGGAGGAAGCTGGCTGTGAGGCTCTGCGTTTGAGGAAATCAGTGTGCTAAGAACATTCACTGTCGATGCGAACACGTCGGTGAATTGAGTTCAACTGTGTTCGCTGCATGTAAGTATGGCGGAAATTATAGTACCAGTAGTGTGACCCTTTCGTGTGCCTTCTATCTTCTTGGTCTTGATTGACTGTCACGAAGACGCACATGGCAGGAGTAATATTTCAATGTTCTCTCTTAGTTTACCGCCACAGGCATTGACTTGCATTTAAAACTAATTATTTTATTTTAAACCTGTCTATACGCTCCAATGATTAAAATAGCTTACTATGTCATCCTTATCACATCTCGTTAAAGTTGGTTTATTCCCTTTTCTAGTCATAAACATTCATGTCACCGAGAAGTCTGCTCATCCTATACAGATGTGGGTCGGCAGGGGTATCACTAGGGTCCTGGCGGACTTTCTAGAGAAGTCGCCTAGGTGCTTTTGAGTGTGTCAGGTGGTCGTTGTTCAGGGCGTTTTTTCTGAATAATTACCAATAGATAAATAGCCACTCATTCAGGCTAGGTGCAGTACTTTAGCATATTTGGCAAACGCTTGGAGTTTGAAGTATACACGCGTCCTCTTTTGGTGATGTCCTCGCATGGCATGCATGTATGAAGTGCCATCAGATAAAGATAGCTACGGAGAAGGTAGGCATTCGTGGAGAGTAGGAAGCAAATTTTTTTACATGGTCTACGTTAGCTACTGTTTTGCTCCTGATGATTAGTTATGTTCTTCAGTGCACCCAAGAATTACAGACCCGCTGTACGGGTACGAGACCGACGTATGTCTCAGCACCACGACCCCTTATTATGCAGCTGCATTTTGGCACGCTACTTACCCTTGTTTTTTTTAAATGTGTCATAAGCGAACTCGCCTCAACACATTTTTGTTCAACCTGTTCCTCTCTTATGCAGGATACCTTTCCTCACTTCTACTAGATAATTTTATGAGGACTTAAACGATGAAAAAGGACTTCTGCTCTCGTGGTTGCCTGTTCCATTTGCACAGAAAGACACGGCAGGAAGAGCTGGCCAGGGAGGCTGACATGCCCAGGTTTCCTGGCCCTTTATGCGCATTACCAACTAGGGCCATCTGTCGGCCGTCAGTAGCGAACACCTCGTAAGTCAGTGGAAATATTGTCATTTGTAGCTGACAGAAAACTAGAGTGCGGTGAGACGGCGTGCAAAGATGTCGATACTGATAGCCTATTCTTCCTACGTGCTGAAGAATCTGTCTTATAAAGTGCTTCGTGCACTCGTACCGACTAGATCGGACAGCCTTGAGATATTAACGGACTGTACAAAAGGTTCAAAGTTCTGCGGGAATTTTCGATGTTCAGCAATAAGCAACACGATGTGCGGGACGCACGAACTAGAAGCATTTGTTCAGATTTTCTGGTTTTGCGAGCACATGAAGCCGATAACAACTGTTCAGAGCTAATGAGTCGAAGTGCTAAGCTGGTGCTTAGTCAGAACCGCCGAATATTATGATTTGCTGCGTGGGTGTATACTTTCCCTACACACTTTTGGGATAAAAACGGAAAGTGTTTTTGGCGCATTAAGCAGGTGTCATCAGTTACTACCGCAACCAATCCTACAGGAAGTAATGGTGCAGATGATTCGCGTTCTGAATGTCGATTCTTTTACTGGCCACCCAACTGAAGCAGAATACGAAAGGCAAGTATATAACCTAGTTGCGTGCAAAGCAAAATAACTTCGTGCGTCCAGCAGTAGTCATCTTGTATAATGCCCATGCAACGAATATTTTCAGTTTGTACAAAATACTGAGAATAATATTCTGTGTGATTAGTAAACCCTGTGGCGCGTCAAATCTGAAATCAATAAACGCTGCTCACGTACGTCGTTAATATATGCCAGAATCCCGCCTCGCTACAGCTAGGGGGTTGAGTCGGTAGGATGGTGGGCATGTCGGTTTAGGAATGAGAGGAGGGGACATTATCTGTCTGTAGCTGCCTGTACAGGAGAGCTTTCTCCCTCGAGAGTGTGCGCTGGGGAGAGCGGTAAACGCGGTATTGATTCGAAGCACTCACTAAGCTCTCATGTCGATGCCCCCGATCAATATGTGCAGACCATCGTCGTATTCCGCGTCCACAAGCAACGAACGGCCTATAAACCTCGAAATACTTTGCGTCACATACGCCGGATAAATATAAACTAATAGCAGCAATCTAAGGTTGCCTGCCCAATTAGTTTGCAACCTTGATTTGAATTCCTTTAAATTTTTGCTGGCATTCCTTTTCTGTGTGTATGCGTCCTTGTGTCACTGTACAATTACTATTCGTAGATTATCTCTTCTTAATGAAGCAGCCAGATTTACCGCCTTCCTTCGGGACTAAAACGTAGCGGTAATAGTTGGAATTAATCCTTGAACCCATGATACAGGGTTCTGAAGGTACACAGAGGTGAGTCACACCTTTATCACGTGGACAGATGCGATAAATTTTCGAGGGCGCCCACAGTCCTCCCATCCTGGACTGGCCAGCAGGCAACCTGGGACTTTCCGGTTGTCACATACTATGCAACCAACAGCGTTTATCACGCAAAAAGTGTCACTACGGCTATAGTTGCTAACTACACGCAATATGATGTGTGCGGCCGAATGGTATAGAATATTATCTGGTATAAGTACCATCCCGAAGTGTAGATGCATAGTCAAAATTAGCTTCGTTTCTGTCTTGGAATGGGTTCTCAAAGTATGGTTGTTCAGAGTGTCGCTTTTTGCCAAAAAAGACAAGAGCTAAGAAGTTTAGTTTCGCAACATCTGCTAATCGATCGAAGGCTTGTGACGTACTACGTAAAACTTAAAGTTCCGCCACTGTCCCTCGGACCCGAAAAGCAAAATCTAGGCGATAGGCGAGGGCTGTTTCTCTCTCTTGTTATGCGCGGATATTCGCGACTGGCACCAGTGCAGAGCAGCTACTCTGCATTAGCGCTCCTCCCCCCGTCCCCTGCCAAGAAAAGAAAAGAAGAAATTATGCGTACCATGCCATGTGACAAGAAACGCGTACTGAGTGCCTTTAGTCGGTATTCATTCCTCAATCAATGCCTCCTTCCGCCACTTGGAAAAAGCCGGGCACCCTAAATTTAGGCTGCTGAGTGGCGACTATGGATGAAACCGCGGCCGCCGCCACCGCTGTAGAAAGTGAGGATGAATTAGGAAGCAAGAGCGGCATATTTCTTCATAATGCGACGGGACTCGTAGCGACAGCGAACCGAACTTTGGAGCGAGAATCAATAGCACTTTAGAGTTTTGCCCCAAAAGGCAAAAGACGCTCAAAACAAACGAGCAACAAAAGTGTAGAAAAGCGAAAGAATAACACCAGGACCGACTAATTTTAGCGGGTACAGCTGCCCGCCTCGATGCCGTCTTGAGAGCGAGTGAAACTGGAAGAGCTTGCGCGTTCACTCGAGAGGGCAGCTGACCATCTCGTGATCACCATACGTCGGACTGCTGTGCGTGGTCTTCTTTTTTTTTGACTATACCATTTGACGAAAAAGAGCCCCGTCACGCAATTGACGTTTGTTTCGAAAGCGTGAAAAAAAAAAAAAAATGGAGGTGACGCTTAGCTCCGTCTTAAGGCTATGACGCGATAGCGTTTTGGTCTAATTCCCATGCATGAGGAAGGTTGTTTTCTACTGTGGATTTATAGACACCCAAGAGTTCTCATATCCCTTCTGGCGCAATTGTGCTGCGGTTAAGCGGTGCGCCATGGCCCTGCGGTGGCACGTGCTGCCACCGATGGGCCAGGTTGCAGTTCCCCAGCGAGCAATCATTAACTTCCACCGGCGACGGTGGGCAGTTTGCTCACAGTCAGGTGGGCAGGCTGTGATGACGTCATAATGTCAAGTGACCTAGGTGACAAACCTGCCTCCTAGGTTGCTTCTCTGGGGATTTTTCGCAATTTTTCGCTTACTGTCTACGATGCCAATGGCGACGCCGGTTTTCCTGCGACCCGAGCTACTTAACGCTATCGAGTTAAAATTGACAGGGCGATCATGAAACCTGATGCGAGAAAGCTTGCATAGCAGTTGGATTTGCACTCGGTGGTTACTTAGATAATTTTCCGCTAAGCGACAAAATTTTACTGGAAGGGGAATGTGGACGAGAATAAAAGGGATGATGGGTGGACACCTAGCTGAGGGGTCATACCCAGCAATTCTGGACAAAAGCATTTCTGAGCGGAACCAGTTTATGAACGCGGTCTTTTGATATATTGTAAGATTTCGCTATAGCAATGAATATATCCGCAGGTGTCCCGTTGGCAGGATTGTATTTCTTTTTGCTATTAACGCTTTCTCTAACCTCAAAAGCGTTCCCCATTTTTTTTTCTATGGCAGTCTTAACTGTTCGATACGATCGATAGCAACACTTTAAAGGAAAGATCTTGCTACTCATAGGAAGAAGGTACCATTGCCTTCAATATTTATATAACAATGCCTTACAATATTCCAGTATTCAAAATTTTTGTCCAAGAATGTTGGACATGTGGGGTGAGGAATGTGGCTCGTGCGTTGTGTTCTGGAGGGCAGCCTCCTCTAGATTATTATTAAAGACCATTTTGTTATACCACAGGCAAGTGTGCAAAGAAAAATAGAAAAGGCCTGTGCGCGACAGTTAATCGCTACAAGACTCCTTAGCTGACAAGTAGTGTCAACAAGAAGCAGCTGCCAAACATAAGACATTCAGGAAGAACTTTAATGCCGTATCGTTATGTAGCAGTGATTTTTAATACAATAATATTGCACAAGTGAAAAATTTTCCGATTGGTCGACGGAGTGCATGGCCTCATGAGATCACGTGACACGGGCGAGTTGGCACGTGGGCTGGCAGTTGGCAGGCGCGCTTCGTTGTGTGCAGACATGTTTAGACAGGCAGCTCCGCGTATAAGCATCGAATGGAGCCAGGATGAACATCGCGTGTGTCTACTGTAGTGAAAAATCCCTGCAAGCGGAGAGGGTGACCACGGAGCTATGTCGCTGAGGATTGAGTATCGGCGGCTGCACAGGCTGAGCGCGTGCGACGAGCAGCAGTGGCGAGGAGAAGCAGGCCGAGCGGACTTAAGTCTTTAAAGATACAGCATTTTAAACACGTTTTGTAATTAACTGTCCCCTTAATTTTCTTCCCAACTTCGTGAGTATCGAAGTAGTCATCCGTGAGGTTGTGCTCTCCCCATGACGGTTCAACTATACACCGCGATAGTGTGACAAAAATAATTGAAGCAGATTCGTAAATGCACTGCCATTTTCTGGAACAAAATGGTAATGCAGAGATTCGTCTGCGTAAAATGTGTGAGCTAAGCCTAAGCGCCAACGGATACTGTGACCAACGGCTGCCATACTACATAGCTCCATTGCCCGGCCGACAATAAGCTTCGCCGCCAGCGTCTGGCAACACTACGGGCTTTGTGCATGTGTCCCAAGTTCGGGTTAAGGAAGAACAGGGGTGACGTCGCCGTTGCTCGGGGCTTCTATGCCCTGTTTCGAAACGTATGGGCGCCGCGACTAACGAGAGACCCGCGCGCGTATGGGCTTATATTACGCAGCGTACCCTGGGGTGCCTCGAACAAAGGCGGCACCGCTGAAAGGCGCGAGGCCGTTTTGGGTGGCCTTTGTTCTCTCTCGCTCCGCTTCGACCGGGCCGGGGAAGGCTCTGCAGTCGAACAGACTGGCTCGGAAGGGAGATTACGCTAATTAACCAAACCGGTTGGAAAGACTGCCCCGACGAACTGTGGGTGAAGTCTTAATTGGGACTCCCCACTAAGTGGCCGAGACAAGTTATGTCAGCGCTGCCATGACGGTGCCCTGCGGGATAGAATGAAGTGGAAGCGGTGTCCACTGAGGGCAGGTTGGGAACAATTGGTTCACGGGCATGCGAGCGCATCGCTTGGTTACAGTATCGCATAAAAAAAAAACAGCCGTGAACGGAGAATTTTCGAACCTTGTGGCGTGATTTGCTGAGGTCTTTTGCGAAAAAAGCATTTCGTAAATTACAAAGCGAATGCCGGATGAGGTTGGCTGTGCATGGGGAAAAGCGGATTCCGACGCATAATGCAGCCAGTGACTGCCTGGGGCATTTCCCGCAGTACAAGCACGCTACGCTGAAGAAATAAAAAGAAAATTGGAGAGCTCCCGTTGGAGCTTAATTGTAGGAACGAACTCAGGAAAGAAACATTTTAGTTTTCGCTTTGACTCTTTTTGTTGGCGATATTTTCGAAAATGAGCACGACACAATTACGAGTGTAGCGTTTTACCTCTCGAGTTTGCTGTTATTCACGCGCAATATCGGATTTAAGCGCGTCGCCCTTAAGAGGCTTCACCAGTGACAGTACCCTTAGGTAATACATGGGAACTTTCAGAAGCTGTAGCGTGTCTAAAGATATCTCTATTTTCATGAGGTCTGTGACAGCGTTTTCTTCTTTAGTGAATGAAGGAAATGTTGCGGACAGATATTATTTTTAAGCTTCATTTTTTTTACAAATCATAGGTAAATATCCAGAAAAATGGCACTTTTAGATATGTCGGTCTTTCATGTGATCTCGTGAAAAAACTAAGCCAAATATTAGAACTTCGTCTGCAATATTTCCTCCCTTTTTTTCGTTCATTGTCAAGCCCCAATTTCCATCAATATCTAGCTTAGTGTTTGCGTTTTACAGGCTGTGAAAGTTATGTATGCCTTTCCAGCGGGGATTTGAAATTCGCGCCAAATTTAACTAGCGCGACGGGGCTCTATCTGGCGTAAGAATATTTCGTCGCTACTGTACTCTACCACCAACGTCTTGGTTGTCTGTGTTCGCGCGCGCAGGATCTTACTCAGAACTTGGAAGGACTAGAGCTCTTTCTTTCCTTTTTTCTTGCTTGGGCAGAATTCGGAAAGGATTTCTGCTTTTCTTTTTTGCTGGAGCTCTTGGTGCGGAAAGGAAGTGGGATGCAAGGCCGCACCCAAAAGCGCCTCCCTTTCCCCTCCCGGCAGCCACACAATAGGGCATTGTTAGTGCCAAAACACAGGAAGGAGGCTCCCTATTCAGGATAGTGTGGGAGAACAGAATTGTTCCTTGCCCAGCGCAGGGGCGCAGTAACCCAGGTGTGGATATAAGTCAAGAATGCAGCTGCGAATATCCCTCATAGGAGGTCCTCGAGAAAAAAGCGGCGCTTACATGAACCCAACGCGCCTGGTTGTTGAGTTATCGGGCGGAAAACCGCTACTGGGTTCATGTAAACGCGCGCTGAGGCGGGAGTCGACGGGTCGGGTCCAATAAACTCCGCCGCAGGGGTAGGCCACTCAACTCAACTCTGACCCGATGTGCTTGCAAACGCTGTCGAATCGAAAAGCAGTGTTATTAAGAGGGGGAGGATAAATGCGAACTTGTTTTTCACGTGCGCCATCGCGCCTTCGATACCGCGATGGCGCGCCTCAATCTTGGAGGCTGCTGCTGCTTGCTCGACGCTTGGTGTCGCTACAGTTCAACCGGTCTCGAATCAATAAGATCGAGTTCAATAAAACGGAGAGTTGAGCGAGTTGGTACATACTGCTGGGAATAACAGCGCGTAGACGAGGGACAAAGAAAGAAGAAGACGACAGGACCGGCGCTGACTAACAACTGAAAGTTTATTAGAAAAAACACGCAAAATATACTCATTTGACAACCACGGGCTCGTGCGCAACACCAAAAGCCACAGTGATAAATCAATCACTTAAATCCAGATACATTAGTTCACAGTCATGAACTGTTACAGAGGGGGTGCTCACGCATGAGTCAATGTTTTTATGAATATAAAACGCTTCACTGATTTCTCTTGTTAGTTTATCTTTGTGTTTGTACAGGATTCTAGTTTTATTAAAGATGGGTGTACATGATTTTTCAGAAGAATCAGCCTGGTTATTCCGGGGACAGTTCCTATAATGTAAAGCCAGATTTGAGGACGGAGCCCCTTTCAGAGAAGGGTTGTGGTCTCGTAGGCGGGTATTTAAGCACCTTCCTGTTTGACCTATGTAGGTCCTCCCGCACGTGAATGACACTTCATACACAACCCCTTCAGCACAAGGGACAAACCTCAGGCCATGCTTTATCTGGCACCCTCTTTTTGTTTTTCTTCGTTTCTTTTCTTCTTCCCTGGCCTTTCTATCTACAATGGCACACAATTTGCCGAGCTTGTTAGGTGCAGAAAATAAAACATCAACTCCATACCTGCTGCCCACTTGCTTCAAACGGTGTGAAGTTTGATGAATGTACGGAAGAACAGCAATTTTCTTTTTATCTTTTTGTGAATGATCCTGAGATTCTCCCCTTTTGACCTTTTTAATTATCTTACTACAAGCAAGTATTAAGACATCATCTGGAAAGCCCGCAATTCTTAGCCTCTGAACCTGCTGATTAAAACTTGTGCTGATACCATGCACGCATGACTTGGCAATGGCAGCACCTAGGCAAGAAACTGCAATGCCACATTTAACCACCTTCGAATGCGCCGAACGAAAACTGAGCAAAGGCTTTTCTGATCTCTGTAGGAAGGACCAGCACACGTGATCTGGCTTCGTTGCCAATCTTATATCTAAAAATTGTAACTCATTACCTTGAGGTTTTTCACAAGTGAAAGTTAGGCCGTGTCCGCTTTCGTCAAAAATCTTTAACACCTTATCGACCTGCCTATTGAAGTCGTCGTGTTCCACAAAAACAAGATAATCATCCACATATCTGAAGATGCGTTTTGTATTGGCACCCAAATTACTCTTAACAGCTTTATCTACATAACTGAGAAAGATGTTACTTAGTACAGGAGCCACTTTGGCTCCTGTACTAAGTGGCTCCTGTACTAAGTAACTGAAGAATTCGGCGACGCCGATAGCAAGAAACGTGCTCGGTGGTCATCGAAGAGGAACCTTCAAGATAAGGCGCTAAAAACAACTGCAACCACACAGAATAATGTCGAAATAGTTGCGCCTGGCTGCAACCCTTGCAGATAACGCTGATTGCATATCGCATAACAGTGTTATTCTCGCACACCAACGGTTTTGAACTCGAACAAACAAGTAGTACAACAGTTTCACGGCATTGCTTCTGTCAAAGAAGCATCGGCCGGATGCTTATACAAAAAGTACGGTCAACAACAGAAAAGACAATGCAAAATAAACTTTGGAAAGCGCGAACAACGAGAGCGTAAAAAGCTCTTCACTGAGGTCGCGTCGTCCAATCGGCGTCCACACTCGTACACGGTCACCTGGCTTGTATCGCGAGTGGCGATGGAGGAATGCGCGGAATACGGAATAGCTGGCCGGAGTGCCGAAGGGGAGGTGTTCCCAAGGTGTGTCAGAAGATGAGTCACACTTATATCTTCTGGCTAGGAGAAACAAGCACTGCTTCTAACTGCAGGCTGTATACCCCACCCTACTATTGTAAATGCATTTTCGCAGAAAATATGCGAGGGAGCTTAGGGGGGTCCCAAACCTGAGAACATACTTTTCCTTGTGGCAGCTGAGTGGTGGGTTACTGGAAAAAGGTCCATTCTATGACCACCACCCCTTGAGACCGGTTATTATTTTGTGTTTCCGTCTCCCAGCTTTGGCAGGATATACACCGAAAGTTCTCGGCCCTACTTTTTGTTCGCGGAAGAACTAATACGTTCGTGGCGCGGTCAAGGAGCTGTCGCGGTTGAATTTACAGACCTGGAGAGAAAATATAAGTTCCCTCTTTTTGTGGTGCTTAAGTGCTTCCATCTATCGAGAGAAAAAGTTCAAATCTGAGTTGCCTCGTAGCTAGTGAGCCCTCTTAACGCATGATTCATACAGTGCCGCCGCTATGGGTCAGTGAAGAACGCCGCATCAAATCACGTCATTCCTCTTCTTGGAGCCTTGCGACGTGCTCATCTGCATAGTTTTCTTCAACTCTGTTCATTACAAAAGTAAATGATTACGCTCGTAATGCATTGATATTTCTTTCTGTTATAGGGCTCTCACTACAGGCGTTTAAACTCATTAGCCCGATTCTCAGAGCCGAGCTCCAAGAGGTGGTTAGCCAGCCTTTATTCCAGAATACGCACACGTAGCTTGAACGTTAGCCGCAAATCACGCCTAATTCGAGTCTAAACGGTGACGAGACGCTGCCTAACTAGGCGAACCGGGTATCAAGATGGATGTCGTCTTCTTAGCAGCATGCCAGACCGCAAGGCGCGATAGCTGACCAGCGCCACTCAAGGCACATAAATACTCGCATCACATAAAGCATGCCGCGCTGGAAGTGACCAGGAATCAAAATGTTGATTGTCGGGTCCCCTGCCAGCTGTGTTCTGACCCAGATCTGACTGGTTTAGTACTAAAGTGTAGATCTATGCAAGCACAATTTCGGATGCGGCGCACAGTGTTTACTTTCTATTCTGAACTTGCACTTACAGTGTGAGGTCGCCGCGGTGGCTCAGTGGTTATGGCGCTCGGCTGCTGTCGCCATAGACGCGCGTTTGATTCCGGCCGCTGCACACATTCTCTCCCGTAGTCAGCATCTATGCACACAATCAATACACACAGTCCACATCACAGTCCACTCCAGAAGTCACCATCTATGCACATACTGTGCGCATAGCGGGGTAGATGCGACAGGCTTCAGGACATTGTTAATATAGAAGGGACGCTACGCCGGAGCACTCGCCGGCAGATAAAGCAAGGCTAACCACTCATGTAGCATTCAACACCTCAACTCAACTCAACTCAACTCCGGCCGCTGCGGTCAAACTTCGATGGAGGCGAAATTCTAGAGTCTTGTGTAGCGCGCGATGTCAGTGCACGTTTAAGAACCCCAGGTGGTGGAAATTACCGGAGCCCTTTACTGCGGTGTCCCTCATGGCCTGAGTAGCTTTCGGACGTTAAACCCCATAAACCAAGCCAACATTTAGTGCGTGGTCCTTGTTTTGTACTATTCTGTAGTAAATATTTTTTCCACCCATGTTTGCCTTGAACTGCTCTTCGCGATTTATTTTGTTATTCCTCGTGCAACGCGTAGTTATCATTTGCCTCCGGGCAACAATAGTGCATGAGTCCTAGAAAAAATATTATTCAATCTCCTGCCAAGTCCAGCATTCTTGTGGGAAATTTTTGAATATTCACATATTATAAGGTACCGTTATACAAATATTGAAGGTAATGGTCCATTCTTCCGATGCGTAGCAAAATCTGAGTTTTTGCGTCGCTCAAACAGAGCAGTTAAGACTGCCATAGAAAACAAACGGGGAACGTTTTGGACGATAGGAAGCACCTTAAAAGCAAAAAAAAAAATCTGGAAGCCCGCCGATGGGATACCTGCGGATGTATTGATTGTTATAGTCAAATTTTATAATATGTGAAAAAATTGCGGTCATAAAATCTTTCCCGTTGAAAAATGCTTTTGTTCAGAATTTTTGGGTATCCTAAAACGAAATAATAGCTGTAGCGGGCTGTTTTCTAGGACCCTGGTTCAGCCGAGATTCTCGAATTTCTTCCAATTTTTATCTTTCTCTGCTCGCTTCTTAAGGAGGTCAGCCGCCGCCTCTAAGTCTAAGATATTTTATTGCAGGAATGAATTACAACCTCTAGATCTTCGCTTTCCTGTGTCTGCCTTTCAGTTGTCCGTATATTTCTTTTCATCCGCCTTTCCGTGAACCGACACCTTACCTTAATAAGAATGAAGTTCACCTGTGCAAAATATCCTGGATCATGTTAACGTGTATGGCAACAAGGATAATCCTTGTGTGTGTGGACCACCAACGTAAAATCATGCGAGAGCAGTATAAATGAAGCATGAACACAGAAACACAAAAATATTAGGTTCTCGAAAAAAAAAGCACTGGCAGGCGCCTATAAATTAACACATCTATACAACTATCTTCACATCATTGAACTAAAAGAAAAGTCCACTAGAAATCAGTCTCCCTAAGATAAAATGCCGTTGTCGAAGCCCTCTGCCTCTCTTCACTTTGGTCATTTCTTTGGAAGCGCTCAATGTGCATCCATGTCGGCACAACGCGGCGTAGCTATATGTAGCATTCATATCCTTGCAGTAGTTTATCTAGACGTTGACGTCGAGACGAGTACAGATTATTATACGGGCATCTCAGCGCCGCCTTGCGTGCTTGCCCGTTTCGTATCATGTCCCTTTTTTTTTCGTTGCGGCCGACTATTGCACCGCTCTCTTGTGCCGAGCACGACATCCAAGCAGGCAACCCTTACCGCCGCTACTCTATAAGCGCCGGCACGCCGTGCTGCGCCCGCAAAGCGATTTGCGTAAGATCGCTCGACGAGGTTGGCGTGCGCGTGTGGCGAACGGAAGCGAGCAGCGCATTCGTGCTGCGGGGACGAGCCCGGGATTAGCGGCGACGAACGGAGCCACAAAAAAGGGAAAAAAAGGAAAAGATGAAGCGGAGTGGGCTGAAGACAGGAAGCAGTGAACCTGGGTTGGGAGATTAGGGAAGCGCGGCGACATTCTGATGAAATGAATTGGAATAACTCTATCCCCTCTGACTGGGGATAGAGGACAGAAAGGGATTTCCATTCTCCCTCGCGGCGGTTGTTCGGCTGATCCCTACACACTGGGGTGCTGTGCGGAGGACACGTATACGGGAAACGGATTTTATTTGAGTGGAAAAGTTCCTCTAAGCCGGTGTATAAGGGCCGACTTGGGGATTTAGGCTGGAAACCGGAAGTCATCGAGACCAGTGAGCAGAAGGTTTTTGGGAAACAAAGCAAAACAACACAAAAAACAAGCAAGCGGAGAAATTTTGTCACATTATGGCATCGATGAATGCGATACGAAATAGTTTTCAACAACGAAAGACATAAAAGCAGGAATGCACGTAAAGTATGCGGCGAGTATTAATATTGCTGCGTATTGGGCAAGTGCTGATGACACGAAACAAGGGCAAGAAGAAATACTACGCGTGTTTTTCTTTGCCTGCATACAAAGGCTCCAACGAAAGCCAACGGAAACTCAAGGGAGTACACGGGTCTAAATACCTTAGCTAAAGTGTTCTATAACAACAAGACTGTGAAGCAATGCTGAACAAAAACGTGTAGCCTATATCTTCTCTGCTTGCCTTGTGTATCCCGAAAACTCATATCGATCTTTAAGTTTTTCTAAAGCTGTATGTATTTGTGCAATGATCAGTTCGCGAATGATAAAACAATTTCCGCATGCGCCGATCATCAGGTTGTTATCAAAAAAACGGGCCGACAAATTTATTATACTAATTATCACAACAAAACACTCATCACGTTGTTTTACAATACCATATAGCCGTTTCCGAAGATACAACTTCAGTAGTATTAGAAAAATAAGACGAATAATTAAGCAACACTTGACGTTGGGCTAAGCATGTAAATAATTAAGAAATCGGGAGTTCTCGTCCTGGCATGCTGCTTCGAGAAAATGAAAAGGTAGCAACAAGGCTAAAGCGATACGCAAAAGAAGAAAGCCCGGTTTAGTGACGGGAAAGAAACAGAAAGAAAAGTAATTAATGTCCCAGGCACTAATCCCTAATTAGGCAGGTTGAGGCCAGAGCTGGGGCCGCTAAGGCGGCTACCCAACACAGAACTGACGTGTGCCGCCAAGGGCTGTCATTGCGTTGCACTCTTAACAGTATGTGGAGCGGCCCAGCTCTCCCAGGAGTAAGCGAGGTGGTTAAAAAAGCAGTTTGAGTGACGGTAGTGCGGTTGCTGGAGGGCGGCGCTATATATATATATATATATATATATATATATATATATATATATATATATATATATATATATATATATATATATATATATATATATATATATATATATATATATATATATATATATATATATATATATATATATTGTCACGCACTAAAAGGCTAAAAAATTGCCAGTGACGCGGCACGTAGCACTCGCGCTAGACCCGCTGCCATTAAATCATGCAATGGCCATCTGCCATATAGCCCTGTTTGCATCGGCTTGTCGTCACGTAACAATATATATATATATATATATATATATATATATATATATATATATATATATATATATATATATATATATATATATATGTGTGTGTGTGTGTGTGTGTGTGTGTGTGTGTGTGTGTGTGTGTGCGTGCGTGTATGTGTGTACGGTTGTGTGAGGTCAACAACAACAACCTAGGTGTAGGATCACACACTCTGCCACGGCGGACACAATATGCTGCAAAACACATCTAATTATCCTGGTAATTAACAAAACCCAACTAATTAACTTTTTAATTGTCGTAGCTGGGTGGTTGGTCCCAATTGCGAGTTTGATGCCGTGAACAAGACGATGCCATATCACTTTTTGAAACGAAGCAAAACTCATTTCTAGAGCCCTACAGTGCGAAGAAATCCGGCGCTGTTTCCCGCACGCCACCGAAACTGAGCGCACAAGGAGCGCCGGAAGTACGGCGTAAGCGAAGCGTCCGCTGGTGACGTGTCGTAATGAATGCAGCGCCCAGTTCGAAACGCGTGTGGTAACTACTCGCCAGAGAACCTCGGCGCTCAGCTTAGACCACGGACGGCGTTATCGACTGCTTCGTCGCTCGGAGTAAGGAAAATTATAGTCATCGTCAGTTACGGGAACGCCGATTTTGAGAGCCCTGATGGGAGCACTGCAGGCGTTTGTGCGTGTGTGTGCGCCACTTCTGGTATGGCTGCCAGACGGGCGCGTTTTTGTGCGTCATCATGGATTCATTTACTCACTAGGTTGATCTTCGGTTTTCTTATTATCGCTGCGCATCAGGAACCACGTCCGAAAAAGAAAAGCTTTGTCAGCGTGGCAAGGAGAGCTTGCGCGGCTGTGACTGTGTGCTATCGGGCAATCGTTCTTGCGGTTCTATTAGCGTGTGCAAGCTTCAGTTTCCCAAAAGAGCGCGGTCGTTTGCATTTCTGTGCTTGTCTTGGAGGTACGCGTGTGACAAGGCCATTGCAGCGCCAGTGTTTCAAATCACTTTAATGTGTGGAAGTGCCGCTTAAAGGATTAAAACGTCACGCCGCTTTGTGTGAGTTGTGGGAATGGCCTCGCCAGCGCAACTCCAATACTCCACTGCCGAGAAGGTGGACATTGTGATCGCTTGTGTGAGCGCGCAAATGACGCGGACCTGGCACCCATACTGTATGCTGCCCAGCATCATGGTCGTCGTGTGCCGACTCATCCCACGTTCGTATCAATATTTAATCGATTTAAGTCAACTGAATCAGTTCATATTCAGGACAGGAAGAGACCTGTGAGCGCAACGACGATTTTGACATTGATGTCCTCGCGTGCGTTTCTGTCAGGCCAGAAGCAAGTGTCAGGGGAATTGCCAATGCGCACGGAGCCAGCCCGGCATCAGTTTGGAGGTCACTATGAAGACACAGCTACCACCCCTATAATATGTGTCTTCACCACGAGCTGACACCGAATGACTTTCAGGAACGGCTCGTTTTTTGCAACTGGTGCCTAATTAAATTTGTTGAAGACCCGGAATTCCTGCACAAAGAGCTTTGGACAGACGAGGCCCAATTTTGCAGGGACTCCAATGTCAACTTGCGCAGTGCGCCTTATTGGTACGACAAGAACCCCCATTGGCTACGCCAGCACAAGCGCCAAGTAAAATAGTCAGCAAATGTCTGGTGTGGCATTCACGACGGCCGTATTGTCGGCCCTTACTTCATCGACGGTAACCTCAGTGGGAAAATGCACAGACTGCGTCCGAAAAGGCGCCATCTTTGAATTTGTCTCAGAGCTACCACTGGCTGGGTTGAAAAAATTGTAGTTTGAGCATGACGGAGCCCCGGAATATTTTTTTCCTTCCGCGGAGCAATACCTTTCCCAAGCAATGAATTGGGTGAGGGGGAGGGGGGTGGACAGCGTGGCCTCCAAGATCAACCGATTTGTCACCTTCCCCTAGGGACACGTTAAGAACTAAGTTTTCAATAAGGAGGCCGCGAGCCTCGAAGACCTGAAGGAGCCTATCAAGATATCAATTGAAAAGATTCCCTGAGAGATGATCATTTCTGCTGTGAATTCTGTCAAAGACTGCATTCTACTGTGCATCGCAATGGACGGCAAGCATTTTGAACCCGTGATGTGAAAACGGCTTCTTTTCATTCCTTATACTAGTCCTTTCCTGCGGTGTCGAAGTGGAACTGCAACCAACTATATCCATAAAAGGTACAAATTTCATTCATTCCTGTTTGTTATACAACTAGAAAGGGCTAAACATCGGCTGACAAGGTTTCCTAATGAAGTACTAGCACTTCTTACAGCACGGGACGTGTCTGATCCAGCACACGGCAACCGTATTGAGCCAGCCGGTATGAAGCACCTTAGTGGTAGAATTTCAATGTTTTCAGTTGGAATCTTTTCATCTACGAAGTCATTCTCATTTATTGCAGCGGTCAAGCCGATACCGCATAAAAGAATTAGACGCTACAGAGATAATTCAATGCACGTCGATATACCGGCACTATTTAACGTTAAACAGTAATCTGCACACTGTCAGAAAAGAGTACCTTTATCCCTTTCACGAAGCTAGTGACTAAAAAAAGATATTAAAAAACCCGTTTCCGCAGTTAACCGGACAGGCAGAATGCCAGGTGTGCTTATCAGTGTTCCCAAAAGCGACGGCCCCGTAGGAGACAATGACTAATTTTTCTTACTCCGAGCGACGAAGCAGTCGATAACGTCGGTCGCGGTCTAAGCTGAGGAAAGTTGCCACATGCGTTTCGAACTGGGCGCCGCATTGATTACGACACGTCACCAGCGGACGCTTCGCTTATGCCATACTTCCAGCGCTCCTTGTGCGCTCATTTTCGGTAGCGTGCGGGAAAAAGCGTCAGATTTCTTCGCGCTGCAGGGCTCTAGAAATGAGTTTTTATTCGTTTGAAAAAATGACATGACATCACCATGTTCACGTCACGGCATCAAACTCCCTATTGGGACTAACCACACCAGCTGCTATAATAAGAAAATAATAATTAGTAGATTTTTGTTAATTACCTGGATAATTAGATGCGTTTTGCAGAATATTGTGTTCGCCGGGGTAGAGTGTGATCCTGCACCTATTTTTTATATTGAGCCTAATACTTTAACGATTTTTTAAGTGTTCGCAGAAACACTCCGTATATGTCTTAATATAACTTGGTGGAGGCGCCACAAACCAGCGAATGCGGACTGAGCTGGTCAGTACGTTATTGAGCTGAGGTGACTGTGATGATCACGGAAAATTAGTCTATTGTTTTCGTATGCAAGCAGATTCGTGACGAATAAGGTGTGGAGAAGGGGGAGGAATGAGACTGTAGAAGAGATGTAGTTCTCTATATACAATTTTAGTTTCGATAGGTAGGAGCCTTTCTGTTTCTTTTTGCTGACATCCCCGGCCGCGCGCCGCTAAGACAGTGTCGTCAGCCATCTTGTGCTGCTAATTTTCAACCAGTGAATGCTGACGTTGGAGCGTGAAGTCTTTGGTATTGCCACCCGCACGCTGTATTTTTGGCAAGCCTAGAATTTTTGCGGTGGGGATCGCAGCACGTTTATCCGCAGGTGTGGTACGCCTTTAGCGCCTCCACCAACTTTGCAGCCACCATGCTTTGAAGTGAACTAAAAGCATCGGTGAGTGCCATATTGACAACTCCCGTGTGTACTTTTCGTGACTTGTTGCCTGCAGGGTACATGTGGCACTGTCGCGATTGTCCAACTCTCCTGGACAAAGATTTTGAATAGCGGAAAACTGTAGGGTACTAGAATAGAATTATTGAAGATAACGGTCCATTCTTCAGATATGTAGCAAAACCTTTGCTTTATTGTGTTTCGATCGCCGGCATCGAGAAGTTAAGGCTGCCATAGAAAACCAATGTGGAACGCTTTTGGCGATAGCAAAAAGGTTAACAGCAAAAAATTGCAAGCCTCGCGACAGAAGATCTGTGGATATACTAATTTTTACAGCAAAATCTTACAGTATATGATAAAATTGCGCTCATTAACTCTTCCCTGTTCAAAACTGTTTTTGTCCAGAATTGTTCGGTATGTGATCGAATAAAAGAATGAAAGCGTGTTAAAACTAAAAAATTGTTAAGGTTTTAGCGTAGTCCAGTCCAGTAGACGTGCGAAAGCATGTGTTTAGCCTGGTTGGTTCATAGCTTTGCTTTGCTGGGTCGTCGGCACGTGTGGTGACGGTATTAGACTCAGGTTAAAGGGACACTGAGGAGAAATTGAAGTTGGCTTGTATCGATAGAATAGCAGCTCCTGATCACAAAAACGCCACTCTTACTGAAAACAAATCTCTTGTAATGTAGAAAATAGCAAGAACCAAAATACAGGTGTCGCCGCCACAGGCCGATCTCGCAAGTACAAGCGTGATGACTTCCTAGGGCAAGAGGCGCCACCTTGGAGGAATTTTCCTTACTTCATGGAAGCCACGAATCTCTGAGGCTGGCAAAGAAAGGTTGCGCACCGCACCGCTAGCTGTCAGAAATCACGGAGTCTGCATTTACGTCACGTATCACGTCACTGCGTTCTGAGACGTCATAAGAGTTGCCGTGGCGTCATAAGAGTTCCCTGAGTTTGAATCAGAGCGGCGGGAAAAACTTTTTCATCTTCGAATCCAGATTTTTTTGAAATAAATGCATCTTTCGCGCCCAGACAAGCGGCAACAAAGCCATGAAATGCCGAACTATCAGATTTTGCTAACAAAAAAAATGATAGAGTTCTCCTCAGTGTCCCTTTAAGTTCTGATCGAGGTTAAGTTCATTTGATCTGTTTGCGACACAGATGGAAGTTGATGAAGACGACGATGAGCAATGTACAGCGGGAGAGCGTGTTGCAGTTTGACACGAGGCGTGATCGGCTGCGGCGATAGCACAGTGCTGCCGTGCAGTGGCAAGGTCACCATCAAGGTCAAACTTCACGCAACCTCGGTGAGCTGGTTAGACCTAGTGAAGTAATGCTTTCGTACTAAAATCGGTAAATGAGATCGACGAGCTGAGGGTCATGGGAGCACAGTTTCTCAACAACGCTCTCGCTGCTTGCTTGGCCATGGCGGGGAAGAGAAAATTTTGACTGCAGCGCTTGCAACGAAAAAATCTCGCTCGCAAATTTACAATTCGGGAGACAATAAGGAACTAGGTGACCGAAATGAGTCCGCATCTGGTGGCTTGCAATGTTTTGTTTGCGGCGGTACGCGCGATGAAACTGAAATTTGGTCCATTCTGCTCCTCGGGTATACGCTGTTTATACAACGAGGGATGTGAGCCAATTCAGAGAAAGCAATACGCGTTCTTGCCTTCTCTGGTCTCGCCAGCGTAACCGGCTCAAAAATATCAGTTTTTGTTAATTTACATGGACTGAGGAGTTAGTACTGTATTAAAGGAACGCTCTTACTGCTTACTGGGGGGCTGAAATGCCACGGCTGTGTTGAGAGCTTACTATGTTGAGAGCGTACAGAGCGCATGTATATCCATTGGCTTTTCGCTTGTATGTGCAGGCACTCTATGAGACGGCGTGTAGATAAGATTTCTTCTCTCGAAGTTATGTGTGCGA
The DNA here is from genome assembly GCF_052857255.1 of Amblyomma americanum. Taxonomy (NCBI): domain Eukaryota; kingdom Metazoa; phylum Arthropoda; class Arachnida; order Ixodida; family Ixodidae; genus Amblyomma; species Amblyomma americanum. Next base: position 141,690,526 of record NC_135500.1, read on the forward strand.
AATCCCAGTCAATCAAGGGGTCCGTGTCTGAGATTCTGCGCGCATACTCGGGGAAAAATATCTATCTCTACGCCGCCTACCTAGGAAGTACCTTATTGTACTCTGGGCTGTTAATCCGCTGGGATTAAGAGCCCAGAGGAGAATACCAACAGTGGGGTGTCGCGCAAAGTGAAGGTGTTTGAAAGTTACTCCATCTACCGCATGCTTCCCGTAAAATCATGTTATAAGTCTATACATTTTGCGCTGCACATCAGCGACATGCGCACGGCACGTCATCGTGACCTCCACTTTGCGTCTCCAGCAGTGCAAAGCCTGAGTTCAGACTAAAGAAAAAATTGCTGGTGGTTTAGCTCTGGTTAACTTTGGTCGAAAGCGAAAAGCTGCATCTCCCTGGCTACGTTTGTGGTCGAGCGACTGGCGGTCTCCACGGCAGGCGTCGCATCGATCACACCTAGCGTTAGGCTGAACGCATCAAAGTGCACCGGCGTTTTATGCAGAACCCACTTTCATGGCCTGCGCATGCGATGCCGGCAGACGCTTTCCCTATTGACCGAAGGCCAAAGTCAAGGGTCAAGGTCAAAGGTCGAAGTCGAGATAGTTGGTGTACCAGCCGCTAGTGTCGCTGCTGTAGCTGGCGTCATGTGTCGAACCTGACTACTACTTTCGGCCCCGCTGACGGCTCGAAAAGCTGGCGTGGTGATGGTTTTCGCTTGTAAAACAAAAACGCCAGAAAAAGAACCGCATTTTCGGCCACCGCAGCGGTGGCGAAGTGGTTGAGCATCCGCCTCGTATGCGGGAGGTGCGGGGCTCGATCCCCAGTGCCGCCGGGTACCCACCGGTGATAAAATGGGTACAAGCTTTCCCCTGGTCTGGTGCTCGGCTTATTTAGGGTGAAATGCTTGGGAAATGGGTCTTTGACCCCACCTTGAGAAAAAAAGAAAAATACCTTGTGACATGGCGCTCTTTGGCCATAGCTGCCCTTGCGCCATAAAAATTCATAATAATCATAATCATTTTCGGCCAACACCAGGGCGGTTGATAGCAAAGTGTGGTTGGTAGCTTTCATAGGTGCGCAAGCCACTGGTAGGCATACCTGGTTCACGCGCCCGAGGATGGCGATACATGCTCAAGAGCGTTAACTGCCTGTTTTCTCAGTTTGGTTCAAGCCCAAATGAATTATAGCAGGAGAATATTCGACTTTCCACCTAGGACAAACCAAGACACCGTCTTTTTCGCCGGAATAATGAATGACTACCGCTGCGAAGAGGGTAGGAAGCGCGATCAAGCCATACTGAGTGCTTCTGCGCGGACATTACCGGCATAAATGCTCCATGCATTGTAGGCCTTACTCGACACAAAAGAAGAGATCACGAATCATGTTTTTGAGAGCGTTGTAAGCCAAGTTCTCCGAAATTCCCTACGCGCTGCGTGGGAACAGCTGCACAATTTTTGTCAAAGACATGCAACACGAGGGGTCTGCTTTTAAGCCGTGCAACGGAGCCTTTTGATGGGACAGCGAGGAAAAACTGAACGTGGCCTCTGTCTATTTAGTACACCGTTATTACAGAAAATAAGGTCGTTTTTATAGGCTAGAAGAGGTAAAAAAGAAAGCAATACAAGTATCGTCGCCACTGGCCGTTTTGAGAAGCAAACTGCGGTGACGTGAAGATTGGTTTTTAAAAGGACACTAAGAGGGAATAATAAGTCAGGTTGGACTGATAGGTCAGCGTCACGTGATAGCAAATATACCATTTTGACCAGGAACAGAGCTTTTATAAGCCGGAAAATTGCGTAAAAGCGAAGTAACATGGCGCCCCCATGTGCGGTTTCATTCAACTGCGGCTGATGACGTCCTGATGCGTTTTCTCGGGGAACGCCATTTCCTAAGGAGAGCAGCTCAGTGAGTGTAGTCAGGAATGCGGAAGAGTCTCGTAATTAAAAGAGCTAAGCAGACGATGGATAGAGAGAGACTGTACGAAATAACGATCGCTGAATCTACAGCCGCACATTGCGCGGGCTCAGGCTGCTTGTGGCCGCTGTAGGCAGCAAGTTGAGAACCGCAAGCTCTCACCGGCATTCACACTCTGTCGTGCTTGTTAGGTTTCTGGCGAAGCGGTTTCGTTCTAACTTCAGCCGTCGAATCAGCTAACTTATGCACGCTGCCGGCGTTCTGAAATTGCAGAGTGCCTTGCCGGAGCCCTCCACTACGGCACCTATTTCTCTTTCTTCTTTCACTCCCTCCTTCATCCCTTCCCTTACGGCGCGGTTCAGGTGTCCAACGATATATGAGACAGATACTGCGCCATTTCCTTTCGCCCCCCCCCCCCCCAAACAATTATTATTATTATTTTTTGAAGTGCCCCGCCGCGGTGGCTCAATGGTTAGGGCGCTCAACTACTGATCCGGAGTTCCCGGGTTCGAACCCGACCGCGGCGGCTGCGTTTTTATGGAGGAAAAACGCTCAGGCGCCCGTGTGCTGTGCGATGTCAGTGCACGTTAAAGATCCCCAGGTGGTCGAAATTATTCCGGAGCCCTCCACTATGGTACCTCTTCTTCCTTTCTTCTTTCACTCCCTCCTTTATCCCTTCCCTTACGGCGTGGTTCAGGTGTCCAACGATATATGAGACATACTGCGCCATTTCCTTTCCCCCAAAACAAATTATTATTATTATTATTTTTGAAGCGAAAGCTGCCCCACCGCGGTGGCTCAGTGGTTAGGGCGCTCGACTACTGATCCGGAGTTCCCGGGTTCGAACCCGACCGCGGCGGCTGCGTTTTTATGGAGGAAAAACGCCAAGGCGCCCGTGTGCTGTGCGATGTCAGTGCACGTTAAAGATCCCCAGGTGGTCGAAATTATTCCGGAGCCCTCCACTACGGCACCTCTCTCTTCCTTTCTTCTTTCACTCCCTCCTTTATCCCTTCCCTTACGGCGTGGTTCAGGTGTCCAACGATATATGAGACAGATACTGCGCCATTTCCTTTCCCCCAAAACCAATTATTTATTTTTGAAGCGAAAGCTTCACTACGCTAGGTAAAGCCGATTTTTCCGTGCGTTGCCGGTTTACCTTCAAGTGAGCCAGAGGTCAAGTGTGGCTAAAGGTTTTACCATATGTGGTCCACCATGGTGTCGCACTAGTTGACGTTTGAACTTTGAGCAACCGTTCATCGTACAGCATTCATGTTATTGTCGTAGCATCTCGCTTTTCGTATTTTGCGAATTATTTCTTCAGGCCTGTGAAGATAGCTACTCCGCATATATGGTACCTTGGTGCAAACCTATCAGCTAGCTGTTTCTTTAGTCAAGTTGGAGGCTAGCTTGCTACAGAGGTTCGGGCCAATCACATATGAGCCTTCAGTTGCATGCTTTAAGGCGCGGCTGAGGAGTCCACCCAGTGGTCGAGACCTGAGAGCTACTGCGTCCTTCCCTTTCCTCAATACCTTTCTTTGCCTCAAAACACATGCTTTCGCATTCCTCCACGTGTGCAGACGTAAGTGCCGTGAGAATTTTGAAGCACGGCGGCACGAGTTGGCCCGGTATTGCACTACCTCCGAGATCGGCCCGGGACATATCAGTGCGCGCGCGTGCTTCCTTATCTTCCCTCTCCTATCTTTCGACTCTCCTCGGCACATGGCAGCGGTTGTGGCTCAGCTTGAGCCAGTGGGCAGGCCCGTCAACAGCAGCTCAGCAGAGGTACATGGCTGCGCAGCATGCATTGGCAATGACAAGGGTGAGGATAAACGGCTCGCTAGGTCAGTAGACACTTAAATCGCGTTTTTATGTACATGGCGATGGTGTAACAATATTCCGTGTTAGGGGCTATCCTTTTAACATTCAACACGAAGACGACTGCTCTAATCAGATAACTGTACTCATCGTCATGGACATGAACTAGCGCTCAGAGTGCACCCAACAAGGCCTTCCAAGATCGACGAACAACGTCTGATCAGACGCGACACAACGAATTAGGTGCTCATCAGAGGTTTTTAGAAACAGTCCTCGCTATTTTTAAAGCACGTGTTCAATAATGCGTATTATCAGATTGAGTGTGGTATTGCGCAAAAATTTTAGCCAATGCCAGTAAAAAGTTGGTATCATCGCCAACAAAAAAAAAAAAAACTGTTGATGAGCTTTGGGTGTGAGTAATTGGTTTGGTTTCTGTTTTTCGGGGGAAAGGAAATGCCGCAGTATCTGTCTCATATCGTTGGATACTTGAACCGCGCCCTAAGGAAAGGGTTAGAGGAGGGAGTGAAAGAAGAAAGGAAGAAGGAGGTGCCGTACTGGAGGGCTCCGGAATAATTTCGACAACCTGGAGATCTTTAACGTGCACTGACATCGCGCAGCACACGGGCGCCTTAGCATTTTTCCTCAATAAAAACGCAGCCGCCGGTAGTAGCGTGGCGAAAAATTTCCAACTTGCTGGAACCTCTATTCCAGTCCCCTCAACCTCTTTCATTTCATTTCTCCATTCTGCCTGCTGTCCTTTATTTCCGCTGCCCCAGCTCAGGTGCTTCAGTATCGATGGCAGATGCTGGGGCTAGCAAAAATCTTTTCCTTCCTTTTTACTATTATTTTTAATAAAACCACTACCACCACCTGGAACCTCATCGTTCTGGCTCTTCGAGCTGCCAAGACGACTCAAAACAGGTTTTTGCACGTTTTGATGGTCCCCCCCCCCCCCCCCCCCCCCGCCTCCCATCTTCTCTTCCTGTCCCCTCACCTCCTTCATTTCATTTCTCCATTCTGCCTGCTATCCTTTATTTCCGCTGCCCCAGCTCAGGTGCTTCATTTTTGATGGCAGATGTCGGGGCAAGCAAAAATCTTCTCCTTCCTTTTATTTTTTATTTTAATAAACCACTTATTACTACTACCATTAGGTTTAGATGGAGGCGAAACGCAAAGGCGCCCGTGTGTTGTGCGATGTCAGTGCACGTTAAACATCCCCAGGTGGTCGAAATCATTCCGGAGTCATACACTACGGCACCTCTTTCTTCCTTTCTTCTTTCACTACCTCCTTTACCCCATCCCTTACGGCGCGGTTCAGGCGTTCGCCGAGATGTGAGACAGATACTGCGCCACTTACTTTTCAGTGGACGCCTCAATCGCGCTTGAGGTACGTGACGGTAGTAGGAAAGATGTGGGCTGCATGCATTAGCGCTAACAACGTTGTGGCGGACGCGCGGCACTGCAGCAATAGGCTGCAGCGTTCATTGGGTGACCAACCTCTCGCGGTCAACCATTAATTTAACTGCACCTGCCAGGGTGGCAGGGTGGGCGCGCTGTCTATACAGAGTGCGGAACGCACTCAACATTACAGACGCCAAGGCGCGTATACTTGCCCGATACACAGCTTTCGCTCTCTAACCAGGTTCAGCAGTAGTTAAACCGCAGCAATTTTTTTTTGTTGACAACTCGCCCATGCAGACACGAGCATGCGTGCACGTCGTCAATGTGTTAAGCGAGATGGGCGCGCGTGGTATTATTGATTAATTTCTTCAATACTACAAACATTGACAGGCTCAAACAGTATGGGTAAAACTTAGAGAAAGCAAATATGAACAAAAGTTAATCAAATATTGAAGTGCTATCAAAGCGAGGTGAAAGGCAATAAAGAATCATTCCAATCGGTTACAGTGCGAGGAGAAAATTAAAAAAAATCATTAAATCTGTTCGTGCAAAATGCAGCATCAGCAAATTGGGATAACCCGCCGCGGTGGCTCAATGGTTAGGGCACTTGGCTACTGATCCGGAGCTCCCGGGTTCGAACCCGATCGCGGCGGCTGCGTTTTTATGGAGGCAAAACGCTAAGGCACCCGAGTGCTGTGCGATGTCAGTTTACGTTAAAGATCCCCAGGTGGTCGAAATTATTCCGGAGCCCTCCACTACGGCACCTCTTTCTTCCTTTATTCTTTCACTCCCTCTTTTATTCCTTCCCTTACGGCGCAGTTCAGGTGTCTAACGATATATGAGACAGATACTGCGCGTTTTCCTTTCTCCAAAAAACAATTATTATTATTATTATTATTATTATTATTATTATTATTATTATTATTATTATTATTATTATTATTGGGATAATAGTGGCGAGTGTGCCTCGACGTTGCAGGAGACAGAAAGGGAGATGGATTAATCGCTAGATCGGGATTCCGAAGCAAGAAAATAAACTGCAAAGATAATCTTTTCCTTTATTGTTCAAGACATTGAATGCCATTAGCCTGCATTATTTCAGAGGGTGAGCGATACAGTGAAAAGAGTACCTTTGTACTTTTTCTAGATAGATTGAAAAAACAAAACAAAACGTGTGTGTTTAGTAAATGGTGTATTCGAGTTTCGGTCCTCATTAGTGAATTGTTCCATGTTTTCATGTTTATGCGCAGTGAGAAGGCGGATATGCTTTGAGATATGCTGAAAAGTATCTGAAAAGAACAACATCCATGCGCCATCATCTCTCGTTTGAGTCTTTCAAGAAAAGTTTCTCAGCCTGGGTCATAATGCGCGCAGTGCGTGAGGCGTCGGCAACCGAGGCCTGATTTTATTGCCTTTCATTCAAGTGCTCGTTTTCTGCGGCGAAGCTGGAGCATGCAGATTCGATACGCAGAGAAATCGGTATCAATGCCGCGCGCGCTTCCTTGCGAAAAACGTTCAACCAGATGGCCTCTGCTCGTCAATGCATGCAGGGAATGCGTGCATTCCCCGCCGGAAGAGGAGTCATGTAAACTGCATTTGGGCGGAGCGTAGCCTGATTCTCTGCGCTTACAACTCACAGAAAGCAATTAACGAGTAACGACACCAGCAACAAGGATCGTCTGCCATCATACTCAGTTCGGAGTTAGTGATCGAACACGCGATAATTCGCAGCACAGCGTGCGTTTTGATGAGCAATGCGCGTGCTGTTTTTCACTGAGGTGTGGCTTTGAACGAAAGAGCGCGTCTGCTGCTCGAATTTTGTTGAGAATCTCTCGATGCTTTAGTGTACACTTCACGGCATCACACTAGAGAGAGAGAGAAGTAGTTGCCAGGAAGAAAGAAAAGGAAAGTGCACAGGCCTGCTCACTGGCTCAAGCCGAGCCACAATCGCTACCACATGTAGATAGTAGGAGAGTTGAAAGATTGGATAGAAAGACAGGATAGTAAAGACGCGCTAAAGACAAGGCCGATCCCAGAGGCTGTGCAATACCGGGCAAACCGGTGGCGGGAGTGAAGCATCCTTCCAACTCTCCGCCACATTTCCAAAAATAAGTCCTATTGGACCCGTAACAGATACTCTACATGGTCCGGACATTCTACATCACACTACGCACCAACGGCCATGCACTGGTGTCGTCCTCGCCTATGTATACCTGCGGAGTGCAATCAGCGGTTTGTTTTGCACTCTGCAGTGGCTCTCAATAACTTCACGTTTGTTTCTCACCCGTTAAGCCTATTTCCACCCTACGAGTGCGTTGCAGTCAGATGCACATGTGATGCAGTGGGGAGCTGCATCTTCCTTTCGTTGCGAGCTGGGTTCAACGTGTGGGTTACAATAGGGCAGCGCCTCCTTTATACTTTGAAAGTATACAGGAGGTGCTGAATAGGGATAATTAAGGTAGCCTGCACTTACACCTTGCCGCCTTGACGGCTAGCTGTCCGTTTCCGGCCTCGTTTCCGGCCTTTGAAAGTGGCGCCTCTGATTGGTCGGACAGCTCCATTGGAAATGCGTCAGAGAGATGACGTAACCGTGCTGATTTTTCAGGCAGGGTTTGAATGTGGAAGGATTTAATAATAATAATAATAATTGGTTTTGGGGGAAAAGAAATGGCGCAGTATCTGTCTCATATATTGTTAGACACCTGAACCGCGCCGTAAGGGAAGGGTGAAGGAGGGAGTGAAAGAAGAAAGGATTTCGGGATTTCAATTTGCTATTTTCTTAGCACTGCAGCCACGCTTCCACGCAGAAAAAAATGGCGGTAGTGACACCATGTAAAATTAAACCCGTTTTGATTAATCTGATATTTCCCTTTAGTGCCCCTATGCGGATGTCAGAGGCTAGGCTATATCGTCATTTATTTCAAAATGATGACTACAGAGTCCTTTTCGGTCATAACAGTTAACAGCTGAAGTTTAATAGCGGGAAAAAATGTCCTATCTCTATCGTGCAGTATGACTAGTTATGTTGGGCACCTAAAGGTTTTACGTCCGGAAGGCATTTGACCTAAAGGACTTTATCCCGAACGCATTTACTACGAAGGCCTTCCCCATAAAGCTCTTTACCTCGAAGGCCATTACCTAAAGGCATTTGAACTAAAAGCCTTGTACCTAAAGGCCTTTACCCGGAAGGCATTCACCATGAAAGCCGTCACCCTAAATGCCTTTACCATAAGGCCTTTACCCTTAGTCTTTACCCCTATATTCTTTGTCCTAAAAGCATTTAACCTGAAGGCCCCTTTTCACCTCGAAGGCCTTCACTGAGGTGTATCCTTCACCCTTACGTTCACTTAACTGTAAATACCTGGTAGTTCGCGCACAACCCGGTGGACAGGTGGGCCGCCTTCTACAAAACAGGCTTTGGGCACACATTTGCGAGTGCAAGACATACACTGTGTTGTGCCCTGGACCGCCCCGATCCTCGCCCATTAACAGAGCAAAAGATCCTCGGTCCGTGGCCACAGCAGTCGACTGCCCTCAAGGCATACAAGGCACTCTTTGCCTACTTGAGAGCGACTGGATTGAGTGACAAATTGTGACAGGGTTGTGCGTGTGTGTGCGTTATGCCTTTTTCCCCTTCTCTCTTCCTCCTTTTAGTCCCCTAATTGTTCTTCCCCAGTGCAGGGTAGCCAACCGGAACCCCTTTCTGGTTAACATCCCTGCCTTTCCCTCTTCTTCTTTATCTGTCTATCTGTCTTATCTCGGGCACGTACGTACCCGCCGCGGTGGCTCAGTGGTTTGGGCGCTCGGCTTCTGATCCGGAGTTCCCGAGTTCGAACCCGACCGAGGCGGCTGCGTTTTCATGGAGGCAAAACGCTTAAGCGCCCGTGTGCTGTGCGATGTGGGCGCACGTTAATGATCCCCAGGTGGTTGTCCAGCGGCAGCGCGGCGAGATCGCTGCCGGAGAAGAGGCGGCCGTTGGGTCCAGCTGCCTGTGTTTGCTTGAGCGACGCCATCGTGGTACCGTCCTTGGATGTCTTGGAACGCTGGGTCCGCTTAGGCATGAAAATCAACGTAAAGAGTCCTTCATCGGGCGCTTTATGGCGCCCGAAAGAAACGCCAAAAATGAGCTCAGAAGATATAATCGTGGTTCTCAAGCCAAGGCAAACCATGAACCTCAAGGAAATATTCCAGCACGGCGAGTTGGGAGCGGCTATTGCCCAGTACGTGGAAGGAGACGCTGGCGCCGCGCTCAGCACATGGCCAGTCTGGACCCAGAACCTCGTCGTTTGTGGGACCCAACACATCGAAGCAGCCAATAAGCTGACTAAAGACTTTGACCTCAATACCGGAGCGGACTCCCATCCATTTCGGGGCCACGTAAAGCTTAATGGTGAGGTGTGCCGAGGTTTGATCAGGGTGCAGGCTGATGAGACGACGGCTTCCCTCAAGAACAAGGTGAAGTGGCGCGAAGGTGAGATAGCCTTTGTGCGCAATAATAATAATAATAATTGGTTTTTTGGGAGGAAAGGAAATGGCGCAGTATCTGTCTCATTTATCGTTGGACACCTGAACCGCGCCGTAAGGGAAGGGATAAAGGAGGGAGTGAAAGAAGAAAGGAAGAGAGAGGTGCCGTAGTGGAGGGCTCCGGAATAATTTCGACCACCTGGGGATCTTTAACGTGCACTGACATCGCACAGCACACGGGCGCCTTACCGTTTTTCCTCCATAAAAACGCTGTGCGCAAACTGGGAAAATCAAATATAGCGGTGCTCACCTTTGTGGGCCGCAAGGTGCCGCGCTACGTGCACTACAGTTGTGAATGCACGCTTGTGCGAGAATACAAACGCACGATCCCTGCATGCCTCCGCTGTGGGACCATCGGCCACCCGGTTGACAACTGCCCACACCCGGACATCGGAAGATGTGGATTTTGCGGGCAACATGTGGGTGCCTCCGAGCAGGGTCTTAACGAACATGACTGTACCCCATGCTGCATGATCTGCGGGCAAGCCCACCTGATTGGCTCTGCTGACTGCAAGGGCAAGTTTCGGCGTCTCCAGCGATCGAGACCGCTAGCCCAGCAGCACCAAGGGGAGCAACCAAACAAGTCAAGCAAGTCCCCTGGGAACAAGACGGGCAAGTCCGGCCAAGCGGCTGGGAAACAAGGCAGCAGGAAACAACCACCTCACGCTTCCAAAAAGGCGAAATTCGGGCCGGTGTCAAGCCGCCAGCTTTCCAAGCCGGGGATTCCCCCCCCCCCCCCCCCCCCTTGGCAACAGCCCAACTTCAACATCAAAGGTAAGCAGCTGGGCGGGTGTCGCCTCTATTTCCTCTCCCTCCCCTTCCCCCCTCGAACTTGAGCTGAGAAAAGAGCTAGCGTTTCTCAAAAACCAGAACGCGCAGTTAGAATCCAAATTGAACGCACTAAAAAACGCTAGGGCAGAGCCACCTCCATCGGAAACAATGGAGGACGCTGATGAATCGGCGTCTGAGTGCTCGAGCGTCGCTCCGTTGTCAGGTGCTCCGCTCACTGCAAATCTGGAAAGCCGCATGACGGCTATTGAGCAAAATGTGGCTGATCACATGACCCAACTGCCAGCGATTATTACACAAGTCATCCAAACACAAATGCAGCAGCTGGTAACAATCATTACTCAGCAACTGACTGTGTCCGTTACGCAGCAAGTCACACAAAACATTAAAGCCTGGATACAGGCTAACCCAAAATTGATTAGGCGGGCAGGACCCGTAAGGGAAGTCGGCCGTCCATCCAAAATTTGCCGCGAAACTATTGAGGAAGAAAATCAGGATAACCCCCTCGCTACCATGCAGGGGTGAGCCAGCCAGCCTCTAGCCTTCATCATGGCTCAGGGCACTAAGATGACACCTCGTAAAATAAAACAGGAACCTTTGGGCATATTACAATGGAATTGTAGAGGTTTTCGCGACCGCGCGAAACGAGAACACCTACGCCTTTACCTTGAAACATTAGACTTTCATGCCGCCATTGTCGCGCTTCAAGAACCTGGGCATCGGCCAAAATTTCTGGATACAACAATTTTCAGCGGGACCCATCCACCTGTATTCTTGTACATAAGTCGTACACAGCACAGGAGATAGACCTCGACATAGAGATAACATACTCTTACACTATGGTCACCGTGTAACCTCTGCGACGCTCTGACCCCCCCCCTGTACACATATTGAACATATACTGTACGCCCAAGCTCAAACATATTACTTTCTCAGATATCTTCAGCCGGGCACTGAAGATAGCGGGTCGGGACCCATTTTTGATTGTGGGAGATTTGAATGCCCCCAGCCAATTATGGGGCTACAAAAAGGGGGAGGCGCGAGGTAGAAAGCTAGCGAAGCTTACCTCTACGCTAGGCATCACCCTCCAGACCGACCCAGCGCATCCCACACGAATGGGAAACTCTGTGCTGTGAATCGGGACACGTGTCCTGATCTCACACTTTCCAAACACATCCAACACGTGGAATGGAACAACACGGACGAGACACTAGGCAGTGACCACTGCATCATTAACACACTTATTCACACGTGGCCCCTCAGAAAGCCCCTCACACAAGCTCGATTCCCAGACTGGAAGGCTTTCAGAAAGTCCCTGCCCTCAGCCAACCTGATTAAAGATGGATACGATCAGTGGGCCCAAACACTTTTGACAACACTCAAGCAACACGAAACACAGATACAGACCACGGAAGACTGCCCGGCAGTGGACAACCATCTATTACATATCTGGGAAGCCCGCCGCAGCCTAACCAAACGTTGGAAAAGACAGAAACATAACAGAATATTCAAGAAGCGCATCCTAGATCTCACTCACGAAGCAGCTCAGTATGCCTCGCAGCTTGCTGACGCCAACTGGATAGGTCGCTGTAATACGGCTGCCAGACAGATGTCCGGCAAGAACACTTGGAGGCTTTTCCGCAGCCTTATAGACCCCGCGCAGAACCGGGGCGAAACACAGCGCCAATTACAACGAGCACTTCATAATTTCAAGGGCAGCAAAACACAACATGCAGAGACACTCAGGGACAAGTATCTCTGCTGCAAACAGGACCCTCGCAGTCAGGAGTATCTTTACGCAGGCAAAGATAATCCTGAGTTGGACCAACCGTTCCAATTATTTGATCTCAAGGCAGCCCTGACCAAAATGAGGAGACGCACTGCGCCTGGACGGGACAAGGTCACAGTTAAACTGCTGGCCAATCTCCCTGACCAGGCGTATGGGGCCCTTCTGAAATACATACCACTATATGGAAGGGCGAGAACCCGCTCCCCCTTTATTGGAAAACAGCCCTAGTAACCTTCATCCCCAAGGCGGGAAAGGAGATCAACACAGACAACTTGAGGCCTATCTCGCTCACCTCGTGTGTGGGCAAGCTGATGGAAACCATGGTGCGGGATAGGCTCTCTGAATACTTGGAGCAACGAAACACATTTCCAGATACTATGTTCGGCTTTAGCCCACATAAGTCGGCACAGGACGTACTCCTTCAGCTCAACAGAGACACAATACAACCAGTCGGACACCCACACAATGACAAGGTCGTCCTGGCCTTGGGCTTGAAAGGAGCCTTCGACATCAAACACAGCGTCATACTGACACACCTCAATGAAACCAACTGTGGCCGCAACACTTTCAACTATATCAAAGACTTCCTGACCGATCGAGCCGCACTAATCAGAATCCAAGAGGAAGAATTTGGTCCGTATCAAATGGGTACGCGGGGGACACCACAAGGCGCGGTGCTATCCCCCCTACTCTTTAATTTGGCGATGCTCCATCTCCCAGACAAGTTGAATGGTATCGAAGGCATACGGCATGCGGTGTATGCCGATGATATCACGATCTGGGCCACAGAGGGAAACTTAGGGCGCATGGAGGAATGCCTGCAAACAGTCGCTCACGTAGTGGATGGCTACGCAGGGTACTGTGGTCTCCAGTGCGCACCCAATAAGTCTGAATTTGTGCACCTTAGGGCATCCCCAAAGGATACTACCCAAATACATCTCTCCTTAACAAGTGGCCCCATACACGAGGCCAAAGAGATTCGAATACTCGGGCTCTTCATCCATAACCAAAGAGTAGACGCAACATTGCACAAACTCCGCAAAGTTGGAGACCAAGTAGGCCGTATGGTCCGTCGCGTCTCTAACAAGAGAGGGGGTTTGCGAGGCAGGGATGCCGTGCGGCTGGCCCATGCTTTCGTAATCAGCCGAATCCTCTATTCGGTCCCTTATCTACCCTTGCGGAAACACGACGAAGACAAAGTTGAGATAATACTCCGCAAAATGATGAAGAGGGCACTTGACCTTCCTGTGTCCACCTCCAATGCGAGACTTCTTGCATTGGGAGTGGTGAACACTTTTCAGGAACTCAAGGAAGCCCATCTCACAAATCAATACACGAGGCTAGTCCAAACGAAGTCGGGTCGGCACTTGCTAGCCCGCCTTCACATCCAACATGATTTTCACATTCAGGAGCGGGTCCGAGTGCCCGAACTCTGGAGACGCGCCATCAGAGTTCGACCCCTCCCCATTAAGATGGACAAGGAGGATCATAATGGTCGTCGTCAGGCTAGGGCGGAAGCCTTAGCGCACCACTATGGCAACAAACATGGTGTCTTTTACGTAGATGTAGCTGGGCCTACCCACGGGGGGGTGGTACACGGCCGCGGTCATACATCAAGAAATACAGGTGGATGGGCTCTCCTTTCGAGCCCCAGGCACAACACAAGCTGAAGAGGTTGCCATCGCCCTAGCTGCTTCTGATTCAAAATCCAAACACATAATAACAGACTCGCGTTCGGCATGTCGCAATTATGAGGCTGGCTGGATAACTCCACTAGCAGAACGAATACTAAGGAACTGCAGCCGGGATACCGATCCTACACCCCGCTGCCTGGTTTGGACTCCGGGCCATCAGGGCTTAGCAGGAAACGAAGCTGCAGACGCGGCGGCCCGAGCACTCATTCACCGGGCGTTCCCATTGGCTCCTGAGCACCTGGAACCTGAAGGCAGCTACTTACTCTCCTTCAAAGCTATCACATCCTATTATAAGGATAGGCATCACCTCTACCCGGCCCCTGCAAAGGGACTGGGGAAAGCAAACGAACGCGTTCTACTCCGATTATTCATGAACACAATGCTGTGCCCGGCAGTACTAAAACACTTCGATCCCGTGTTCACTGGCAGGTGCAAACACTGTGGGGAGGTAGCTGACACCTACCACATGGTTTGGGCTTGCCAGCGCAACTCAGCTCTCTCCCCCCACCCCAACCCTACCAGAGAGGAATGGGAGGCGGCCCTGCTTGGCTGTTCGGACCTTCAGTCCCAAAAGGCTTTGGTCAAGAGGGCTAAGCTGGCGGCTTCGACCAATGGGGTCCCGGAATAAGTACTCCACCCATTGCGGGGCTCTTTAAAGAGCCTCACCTCTTTCATTAAATAAAGGCTTTTCAACACCACCACCACCCAGGTTGTCGAAATTATTCCGGAGCCCTCCACTGCGGCACCTCTTTCTTCCTTTCTTCTTTCACTCCTTCCTTATACCTTTCCTTACGGCACGGTTCAGGTGTCCAAATATATGAGAGACAGATACTGCGTCATTTCCTTTTCCCCAAAACCAATTATTATTATTATCACGTATGTACACCGGCCGTCAGAAGTACACAGGCCAAGGGTTTTGCTTGTGCGTCCTGCAGCATGCCTCGTTATGCATCTTCAGCAACCGTAATCCTTCGAAAGAGAAATGGCTTAGAATTTTCGATCCTCCACAAGTTTGGACTGCTTGATGTGCTAGGAAGCCATGCCTTTAAATAGCTAAGAACCAAACCTCTTCAGCTGTACACTTTTGACGGGGGCTGCACGTATGCCCGAAATCGGAAATTGCGCCTAGTAGTGTTTACTGATCCGGAGTACTCGGGTTCGAACCCGACCGCGTCGGCTGCGTTTTCTTGGAGGCAAAACGTTTAAGCACTTGTATGCTGTGCGATGTCACTGCACGTTAAAAGATCTCCAGGTGGTCGAAATTATTCCGGGGCCCTCCACTACGGCACCTCTTTCTTCCCTTCTTTTTTGACTCCCTCCTTTATCCCTTCCCTTACGGCGCGGTTCAGGTGTCCGACGAGATGTGAAACAGATACTGTGCCATTTCCTTTCCCCAACAACCAATTTTAAATTTTTTATAGTAGGGCGGCTGCCCTAAAGGTGTTCTATTTTTAAATACAATTTCCTCAGCACAGAATACGTATTTTGGGGCCATATAGAGATCAAGATAGCCAAAAAGAGCCGCCGAATCGATTTTAACTATGAACGGCCTCAGGGTTCTTTTAAAGATTTTGACAAACGACTGTTGTATGGACTTTGGACCAGAAAGGGGCGTTGCCGCATGAAGTTCCGGGACCCGCACGTTCAAGTTAGCCGTTCAGTGACCGCTTACCTCGCCTGTGTAAAGAAGACTGTTTTGTTTGAAACGAAAACCGTCAGAAATGACGTCAGGAATCCAAAAAGAGAGCCGAGGAACTTGTAGTTTATTTTTAAAACTGCGTGCCCTCGCCACCTTTTAAAACCACGCGCTATCAATATCGAGCGTGGGTGCGTTCAACCACTGTTCGTCTAGTGCAAAAAAGGTTATATTGATCTGTTATTGTATCGGGCGCACGTGAGTGCACTTGGAAACGAGTCTTTCTTACTTCCTGTCCAAACTTTCCTTGGAAGTGTCGGTGTAAAGTTCGAACGCCGACCCTACACTGCGATAGCTGGTTAAAAATGCACCGAAGCTGCAATCAATTTTACAGTGCCGCCAGGTTAACTGCGACAAATGTGCGTGCTCGCTATCCGTGAACAGGATCATTTGTTGAAGCGTAACTGCTTGAAAAGAAGCCTAGTTGTAGTTCTGGGATTGTAGGAACCATTTTCGAGTGCTCTAATGAGAGGGGGGGGGGGGGGGGGGAGTTGTAGAGGTACTTTATCTGCAAAGTGGTACCGTGTTTTTCTTTTTTCTTCAGTTGCGGCACCTTTTTCTACCTTTTTTGTTTCACTCCCTCCTTTATCCCTTCCCTTACGGCGCGGTTCAGGTGTCCGCCGATATATGAGACAAATGCTGCGCCATTTCCTCCCCCCCCCCTCCCCAGAAAAAAATCATTATTCAGCACGAAATCAAGCCTGTTCGACGTATATAGCGAAAGAAAAAGGAGTTCTAAAGAGGCAAACAAAAAAAAGACGTCACCTTCACCTCACTGCCGGATCATAGACGTGCATATGAAAGGTATTGAGCTTTACCGACTAGTTTTGCGGCATCCGCATAGCTATGAGAAAATGTTATCCGACATTTTTCAGCGGAAAGAGCTGCAACCTAGAAGTTAGTGCGTGTCGGAAGGAGCCTCGAACAATCTACTCCAGGCGCGATTTATTCAGTTTTCATCAAGATTTCTCATCAAACTTGTCCAGAAAAAAAAGGCGGTAAATGCGCAATCTGATACATTATTAAATGTCATAATTTGGAAGCGGCACGAAAGTAGATTTTGTGCGTAAGTTGTGATCTTTATCGTGTATTTTACGCAATCTTTGTGTCTCTCGCATCATGATTAGGGTATGCAACCTACGATTGGCTAATACAGAACAGAAAGGCACAAGTTTGTGAACACGGCTAGCGCAAGGAGCGGAACGGCAGAAACGCACACCCATTTCTTGCGCTAGCTGTTTTCATAGATAGCCTACAGTCCCAAATTCACGCCTCAACGAAGTTTGTGAACGTTCGCAGTGAAAGATACAGCGCGTAGGAAGACGACGGACGGCAGAATAGCGCCTGGTGTTTCTGTCCGTGAGTCTTCTTTCTTTAGCGATAGTTTTCGTCAGTTCTAGGCGTCCTTCTCTTCCCGCAGCGCGTATGTGTGCGTGTATAAATGCAAATACCAGTTCAGAATGCTGTCTTTTTCGCACCGCCACAGCCTGATGGAGAGGCTATCGCATAAAGATTGCAAAGCCGGTATTGAAGAGACGCAACAACATAGTTTAAACTGATCTTTGGGCGGCTCCCCACATAACTATATATGGTGTAAACTGATCAAACGGTGGCTCGTGACATGACGGTCGTTTTAACTCATTCACCGGTGGCTCCCCAAACGAACGTCAATCGTTTAAACTCACCTTGACAACGACCCCGTCGCCGAAGAGGCACATGCTCTTCACCAACGATCACTGGCTAGGGCCGGGCCAACTCACCGGTCACGATGATCCTGCCCCCTGTAGCACTGAGGTGGCTCTGCCCGGTCAACACGTTGTGCAGCTGGCATCGGTACGAGCGGTGGCTGTCGGCGCTCTCCACGTCGCGAACAATCAGCTCTCCCGTCGGCAGCATCAGGTACCTACTGTCCAGGCCTGCATGAGCAACGGAGGCAGTGAGAAGTGCACAGAGGCTTAGTGCCTGGGGACTGGACCAAGCTTTTACAACATGCCATGAAAGTTTATATAACAATCGACCACATCCTGACCTACACAACAAACAGCATCTTCGCAATTAATCTTACGCCCCGATTTAGGAAATCAATCAATCAATCAATCAATCAATCAATCAATCAATCAATCAATCAATCAATCAATCAATCAATCAATCAATCAATCAATCAATCAATCAATCAATCAATCAATCAATCAATCAATCAATCAAAACCGTTTTAATGATTGGTTGCTTCATTTAACACCTACAAAAAATTGGCTAAGCCAACCTCTGGTTTAGCTGAAAGTTAAATTCCAACGAGAGGTGATGCTTATGGATGGTCTGTATTGTTAAGCTATATAAGCTCTAATGCTTTAGCCATAGTAGCCGAAGGAATTGCCTTGCATCTCTCGTTATATATCGATCGTTGGTTTATCCCAAGTGCCATGGCGTTTTTTAGGAGGGGTTAACTGTTTGACAGCTGCTGCTGCGGCTTCCGGCTCCTGCCTCAGGCGTTTGCAACGTTCTCGTTGTTGCGCATGCTTTCCAACGCGAGCTTCGTCACTAAGCACTTGACAGCAGGCGGATCGGCATTAGCGGCCGGGTAACCTGGAGAAGCCTGGAGTGGTAGCTACTGCATCTCCGCAACAGGAGGCACCTGCTGCCGCTTTTTGTGATTCCGCTCCTCCGTGCATATAATGGCATCATAAGCCACATGACTTAACGTCAGGGTAGTCGATCGTGACGTCATACAACTGTGCGCCGTGGAAGCTTTGCGACGGGAGACCCCTCGTAAATCGCAAGATTGTTGCAGCTTTTGCTGTAGCAAGTAGGAACTAGCCGGGAAAGGGGGGAAGACGTTGACATGGAGTTTGATTGTGACGGAATTTAATGTCTCAAGGGCAGCTTGAACAAAGAGTGCCGTGTCACAATGTGTTTTTGTCCGCACGAGTTGGGTTAAAATACCCATTTCCAAAGCATATAATCCCAGGAAAGCCGAGCACCAGGCCGGAGGCAAGGTTGTACCCATCAGAAGCTGCTTGGTACTCAACGGCACAGGGGATCGAACACCGCACCTCCCATATGTGGGGCGGATGCTTTGCCCACTTGGCCACTGCTCCGGTAGTTTCGAGGACGTTTGTCAATGTCTTGTGACAATGCCCCGTGGAACGAAGGTAGCGTGAGGCACGAGGCATGAGCTGCGCGCACGCAATTGTCACGTGATCGTGGGAAAGTCTGAGCCGTGCCTGTGCAAGGGAAACCGCTGACTACTACGCTAAATAGGGAGAAGAATGATGAGACAGCTAGCGCTGCAAGCTGCAAGACATGGGTAGCCTCACATACAACGTGTTCAAAATTAGACTTTACTGAATTTTCAAAAATGTGTGAAACGACGTACGCTAATGCCGCTTTTTCACGTTGGTAATGCGGGCAGGCGGACACAAGTTGGGGCAATGATTGTCCCCATGAATTCAGTAATTAACTAAAATTGATTAATTAACTTTATATTGGCTGAAGTTAGCGTGCATGTTTATATTGAGAATTTGGAGGCGGTTGCTTTCGAGTGCTATTCCATTTTGTACAATTTTAGTAAGGCGCCTGTGTCCTGAGGTGCGTACGTCTAAAATTTCGTCCCAGTTCGTCCAATACGCATTCGAGACAGCGGCTCTCGGCGTGAAGCACCTCCCTCGGGTGACGCATCTGTTGCGTATGGCGCTCCGCCTTGCAAGAGTGTGCAATTCCGCTCAGTGTGTGCCTCAATTCCGCTTTGGAAAAGTCATGTCTACATCAAATGTCTGAAAGCGTTAAAATGCAAACAGAGCAATTGCGCATGTCCGGCTTTCCCCCAGCTTCATTGTCAGCTGTTGCAGAGACGCTTTTACAAAAGAAAAAGCGCATGAAAAAGACAGATAAGCAAGATAAGAGGCTGGCAACTCAATTCCGCACCTTCACAGGGTATCTCAAAATCTTAAGAAAGTTGCAAGCAGATACGATGCAAACGTGCTCTTTTCCGCCCCAAGCAAACTAGCTAGAATTTGTCCAATGATGGTCAAAAAAAGCCAATTTGCACTATCAACCACCAACTCGGTTTCACCCGTTGCACTACTAAGGTAGTGTACAACATTGCGCTCACTTGCAATAGAGTGTACATTGGTCAAACTGGACGCTGTTTTAATGAGAGAGCTAGGGAGCATTACAATCTGGTGAAAGAAGGGAAGAGTGGTCATCTTGCTATTCACTACCTGCTATTCACTATTACTGGTAAGTGTAAACCCATTTTTTGGAAAACTAAGTTTCTTGGGCATGGAAAGGATCGGATGGAAAGTGAAATTATTGAGACATATCACATCGCAAATGCAGCTGCCAAGGGACAGGGTTAATTAGAGATACATGGGAGATGCCTTTGCCCTGCAGTGGGTGTAGTCAAGCTGATGATGATAACGATGATGATGACATCAGAAAAGCAGGTGGTTCTTGATTATGAAATGGCGTTTTCGAACCAATGCGGTAGATTGCCACGAGGTGGTAGTAGCGCTGTACTTAAGCTTTGGGTTTCTGAATAAAAATCAATTGGAAGTGCAGCATTCGTCCTGTCGTATGTGCGTGTTTTTCGTCCCGTGCTGCTGCGTTTCTTCAAGATGGATCAATACCAACTGGCCCAAACTTCAGTGCTATCACTTTTAGAAGCAACCCTTCTACAAAAAACAGTTTTTCTGGTAACGCTGCTCTAACATCAGAACTGATATCGTTTCTTCCACCCTTGTTCTTCTGTGGTTTTGTGTGAAAAGTGTGACCTTCACGACTGAATAATGAAATTCTGGAACTTCAGTGAACAAGATCTTGATAATATTATTTGAGCTGTAACGCGCCTACAAAAATGGTTCCGAATGCTTTTTTCTTTCGAAAGTAAGGTGGAAGGAGGTTGCATATGGACTTCGCATAACAATGTCAAGCATTACAGGACGACGTCTTTCTTCGCGTAGGCGCCTTTCTTTCTCGAAACTACCCAAAGACCGGAGGAGCGATCGCTACATTTGTCCCCACCCATACGTGCATTTGAACCTTAGAAGACCCAGAAAAAACGGGCATTTTCTAGAGGCATGCGTCCAGAAAGGTTTGGAGGGAGCGGCAAGTTATACTTAAAGTCAGATCAATTGCAGAGCTGGAGGCCTAATTCAGAGGCAACGGCTGGTCGCACGGTGCGTATTGAAAACATATCTACCGGTTGTTTGCGTTCAGGAGCCGGCGCAGTCTCACTGCCGCTACAAAGCGCGCGTCGTCTTGCCGTCCAAGTCGTCAACTTGGGTCGAGGTCTCTTCCGAGTGGTGCTCGCCACAACGACAAGCAATCTGCGTGAAAGTATGGCTTGCGGAGCGCACATTTCAGAGTGTGATTGCAGAACAAGAAGCATCGCGCTGCTGAAGCAGACACAAACGCAAAGAGCGGAACAGCGAATCCATAGAACGAACGGCGAGCGTCGCGATCATGTTTTGTTCCCGTTCTTCAAGCCTGTCGATTCCGTACTTTTTGGGGAAATGGTTGTGCTGTAGGCAACGCATTTCAACGCATCTGCAGTCGTTGCGCATTTCTAGTAAGAATTCATTGTAAGTAGGTTTTGCTTTAGCGGTCCTAACGATCAGAATGTCATCGCTCGCTCTAATGTCGATACTCCGTGCCCGTACCGTTGTGTTGCAGTGATCAGACGCTGTCAGGAGTAGTACGGCGAGCCTAATTTCAGTATTTAATGTCTTTGTGGGCATTTTAAAGAAGAACTAATGATGGAATAATGAATTAGTAATTGATGAATTACGGATTAATGAATGATGTTAATTAATGATTAATGAGTGATGAATTGATGATTAATGAAAGATGAATTAATGATTTTGCGACCTCATTGCTTTCTCTGGCGAATGGTCGCGGCTATTATAAACATAAGAGTGCGTGGCTTCTCTTATATTTCTTGTTTATTTGCTTCTAGTCTTTTACTAGTCTAGAGACCATTGATTTGAGCGTTTTACGCAGTCAGTAGCAGCTCTGCGCAAAGAAAATTGAACTTTCATCGACGGAATCTAAGTCGAGGTAAGCAAATTAGCAAACCTACTAGAACATAATGCTATCACTACTATATAATAACATAACAATATCAGCATGTTGCAACACTAACAGCGACCAATAAATGGAGCGTTCATTTCGCGCGGTACTTCCGCAAAAAATAGCATGGGAGAGTTTCTTTGGCAGATACAAGATTTTGTTTTATTTTTTTCTTGTGTTATGATAATAATCGCACCGATTTCTAGCTTGCCCGAAAGTTGAGTTAGTACCAACGGGTATGATGCAACGTTTTACTGTGGTGTCTGCAGGAATTTTAAGTTGGCTCTTTTCTGCCAATACCGTGTTTAAAAATTTTCTGGCAGTGGCGCAAAAGCCAGCTAGTCTGCGAAACTCTAGACATTAGCAGAACCTAAATAATCTTTCTTTTTGCACGTTGATATCTTATGCAGAATAATTACACACAGTTCATTTTTTATCACATTTTGTTTTCTATTGGAATGAACAGCTTCAATAATTGCGTATGCACATACCACTTCTTACTGTTGAACAAATGCAAGACAAAAAAGCCCCCGACTTTCATTCCCGCCCGGCACGAAGGAATGATAGCGATATCAGTACCGCATTCCACACTATACCATACCGTACCACACCATACCATACCATACATACCATACCATACATACCATGCCATACCATACCATGCCGTGCCGTGCCACAACACACTACACCATACCATACCACACCACGTAATACTCTACCATACCATGCCATGTCATGCCATGCCACACCATAACATTTCATACCATACCATGCCATACCATACCATGCTATGTGATGCCATACCATACCATAACATTCCATGCCATGCTGTGCCACACCACACCATACCACCCTATACCAAACCATTCCCTGCCATGCCGTGCCATACAACACCACACATATCATACCATTCCATGCCATGTCGTGCCACACCACGCCACATCATAGCATACCATACCATACCAAACTATTCCATGCCATGCTGTGCTATACCACATCACACTATACCATATCATACCATACCGTATCATATCATATACCATAACATAACATACCATTCCATGCCATGCCATGCCATGCCATGCCACACGACACGACACCACACCATACCATGCCATATCATACGATACCATACCATACCGTACTGTACCATATCATACCACGCCAGGCCACGCCATGCATGCCTTGCCATGTCATACCATACCATACCATGCCACGCCACACTACACCACACCACACCACACCACACCACACCATACCATACCATGCCATGCCATACAATAGCACATCATAACGTACCATACCATACTGTGCCATACAATACCACACCACACCATACCATACCATACCATACCAGACCAAAGCATTCCATGCCATGCCATGTCATACCATACCATACCATACCATACCACTCCATATGCCATACCAGTCTGTTCATTGAAGAGATTCGTAACTGACGATCCTTACACACTGTACTTTCCGACAGCCTTTTCCCAGATTTGACTGAGAGTGTCCGCCCTTCAATTCTCGGCACAACGCAGGAGCCTTGAGCAGTACAAGTATTAAAATTTTTTGTACTGAGTTTTGGCTGCTATAAGCAAAAATTCTGATATAATCAATAGTAGGTATTTTGTAACACTTAGAAAGAATTGGAAACTTAAACGCCTCCAGGTAGTAAGAAAATATATAGAGCATCGTAAATGTAAAAAAAATGTGCTACGTGTTAGGGAACAGTGTGCGAAATCAATGGCACCAGGATAAAGGCTATCGCCGCATGCAAACACCGCACCAGGGTGAACCCTGGGGGAAGTATTACACTAGCGTGGGGTCTGCAGACTAAGCACCACTGCGCAGCACAATGTTTTGGCACGAGCAAAAGGTTGTTTTGGCTGTTATGGTATCAGATCTCCAGAATTTCGTATTATTCTGGGGACAGCATTTTACTTTCGTTCTATTCAAGCGTGAAAACAGTCTGAAAGAATATAATAATAATAATAATAATAATAATAATAATAATAATAATAATAATAATAATAATAATAATAATAATAATAATAATAATAATAATAATAATAATAATAATAATAATAATAATAATATAAATTGGTTTTTGGGGAAAGGAAATGGCGCAGTATCTGTCTCATATATCGTTGGACACCCGAACCGCGCCGTAAGGGGAGGGATAAAGGAGGGAGTGAAAGGAGAAAGGAAGAGGAGGTGCCGTAGTGGAGGGCTCCGGAATAATTTCGACCACCTGGGGATCTTTAAGTGCACTGACATCGCACAGCACACGAGCGCCTTAGCGTTTTTCCTCCATAAAAACTGAAAAGAAAGGCGGAAATTAAGTAATGAGAGTGCAAGTTCCTTTTAGAGCCGGGACCCTCCGTGCTCTGTTTTTCAGCCGCGTATACATCGCGTAGTTTGGTGCATTCTTTTTCTATATTTCTCGCGCTGCAGATTCGAAAATGATTCTTAAGAAGTACTCATAACAGGAGCACAGCAAAAAAAGTGGGTCCAAAATGTATAAGTGGCGCCGGCAGTTTGCGTACCTTTCATGTAACTTACTACTTTTGTCCGTAAAGTTTCGAGACTGATTTATTTTCTTCTCTACAAATGATTCCCCAAAACAAATGTTGGTGCGTATGTGTAGGGCCATTTTTTCGGGATAGCGTGAGTTATTTATATTAATTGCTATGGCAGCCGCTAGATAGCACAACATGCAGAAAAAATACATTGTCACTAGTCGTCTGCGCAATCTACTGGGAGTGAATGTGGAGAGATGGGCGTCGACGTCGAGCAGCGTGTAAACATAAAATTCTGTGTGAAGCTCGGCAAGACTGCGACACATACGTATGAGCTCCTTCTTAACGCTTACGGCAACGAGACATTATCGCGGGCGCGTGTTTTCGAGTGG
Source organism: Amblyomma americanum (assembly GCF_052857255.1). NCBI lineage: Eukaryota > Metazoa > Arthropoda > Arachnida > Ixodida > Ixodidae > Amblyomma > Amblyomma americanum. Next base: position 141,715,123 of record NC_135500.1, read on the forward strand.
CACAAGAGGTGCGTTTCGGGGAGAACGTCGGTGGAAGACGACAGAAGGCAGGGGCGCCCTTAAACCTCACGGGATGAAAACATGGATCGGATCAGGGAAATCGTACAGCAAGACCGCACCATTATAGTCCGCATGCTCTCAGATGCTCTCGACATTAGTAAGACAGCATACCACCAAATTTTGCCTGAGAACTCGGGAAAACGAAAGCTGAATGCCAGATTGTGCCGCACTCCCTCACAAAGGACCAGAAGGACACGCGGGCATCAGTGAGCACTGATTTGCTCTCCGAGGCAGACAAGGATGCTGCATTCGTCGATAGCATCATTGCTGAAGACGAAACATGGTGTTTTCAATGCGATCCTCAAACAAAGAGGCAGAGCGCTGAATGGCGGTCCACAAGCTCTCCGGCGTCGAGAAAGGTGCGGCGACAGAAGGCCGATTAAAGACGATGGTGATAGTTTTTTTTCGATGCAAGAGGTGTCATACACCACGAGTTCGTCCCGCAAGGGCAGACGGTGAATTGGGATACTTACATCCGCGTGCTTCATCACATGCGTGATGCACTGTGACGTCGTCGCCCTGACTTGTGGGCATCTGGACAGTGGAGCCTTCTCCACGATAACGCAAGGCCGCACACTGCTCTCAGCGTGACAAAACTTCTCGCCAAGCCCAGCATTACTGTACTTCCCCATCCGTCATACTCGCCTGACCGCTCCCCATGCGATGTTTTCCTGTTTCCTCTTGTGAAGAGAGCCCGATATTGTCGCTGGATGGGGAGCGTGGAGGCCATTCAAGGCGCCACGACAAAGGAGAGGAGAGCCCTGCCAAAAGAAACGTTTTACAACTGTTTCCAAGACCTCAAGAAGCGTTGGAAGCTGTGTATAGACTGCAAAGGAGACTATTTCGAAGGGGTGCTGCACAAATGATTTAAATGTTAAACGCTTATTTTTAATTACATTCAGTCTCGGAACTATATGGACAAAGGTTATATCAATGAGGTCAAGCCTTTTCAGGCACAAAATAATTTTGTTTGCCACTATCCTTACAACGTAGCCTTTGTGAAAAACTGCTTTAAATAGACCTCATTTCGTGTGCAACACCGCACTTTCCTTTAATGTGATACCTTGTGTCGAAGCGCTAGAGCCGAGACCCCTTTATCAGGTGCTTGGGCAGCCGTAGAGTGCAGTAGCAACCCGACTGTTTTCAAATGCCTCCAACTTTTGCAAATTTCTTCGACTTTTGAAAATTTCATCCTTCTAATTTTGGTCCACGTCTTATTTGTTATGTGGTATCATGGCCGGTGATTTCTTTAGTGCCTTCTTCCTAGGTTTCGCTGTTTGTTTCTACATATCTTGATTGTGCGTATTTTCCTTGTGAATATTGTCTACTGCTCGTTTTGGGCAGTATAATACATTAATTATTCAAAAAATCATAACTGATTCCACTGTCAAGTATGCCATGGATTCGGCACTTTGTGAGCGACTGTAATTTGAAATCAAACCTTTGTCGAGAGAAGAGAGCAAAACTATTTGAATAAGAAGGCATGGCACGTATCATAAAATGAAATGCTTTCAATGGAGCGCGATCGATGAGTAAGCAAGTAATGAACGTGACAATCATGGGTTCTGAAAACGGCCCCTACGCCACTTGAAACTGCGCTTTATTCGCACCTGTCTGCTGATTTACAATACAACCGGGCCATATCACAGATTGCATTAAAAAAAACATAGTCACCAACGAACTTTAAGAACACAAAAACTTGGAGTCGCTGCTGACAGGCCTCAACAGGTCAACAAAAAAAAGTATTACAATCGAGAAGGGAAGAACAAATCAGCGATGTAAATTGCATGACCTTCAAAATGCAACGAAACAAGAAAAAAAGGGGGGGAGGCAATCAAGCTGCGCTTCAGGGTTGTGATGTGAAGCGTTAATGGCTATCTCCTACATTATTTTTTTAACAACTTTTTATAATTACACGTACTCATTGGCATGCCTCACTAGGCATTCTAGACCACGTGATACACCGCAAGACACACAAGGTCTCCCTTTTAATCAAGTAGAACGAACATGCTTAAGTAGCCTAAAGGTAGCGTGCCAGACACGCGACCCAAGTGTCATAGAGTCCATTCACTACTAATTACCGAAATTTTATTTTCTCTGTAATTATTTTAGATCTGTAATTAGTTTACATTCTTGCATGTCATTATGACCTTTCGGTCATGCTACGGCCTCATGATCACAATTTAACTCAAGTTTTAATCATTCTCATTCCACAGCTCAATGAGTAACGTCATGAGTAACGTCAGACCAATCGGGATTTTCTCGACCTGCCAACGTCGACAACTACGGCGGCTTCTCCGCTTAACGGGAGCTTATCACTGTCGCGTAAAATGCAACACTGGGGACGCAACTGCAACCATATATTGACCATGTGCACTTGTCCAAAGGAAAAAAACATTCTCTAAAACCAACACTCCTACATGACTTGCTAGCAAAAAACGTGTGAACGAAAGATGAACAACAAATCGTGTATGAATAAAGTTGATTTGTAGGTAAGTTGCGTGAGTGCCGTCATTTCTATGTGCCTTCTTAGTCTCTGCTCTTCTTTTTTGCAGAATTTTCAGAATATATTAAAATTATGATCCAGCTAACCCAAACCAAAGCATTACTTAAATGAACGTGAGTAAGGCTAAATGAGCCCAACGAACAATCCAAAATGGGAGTGCTTTCAATGGATTCGATTTTGCTTCTTTGATCGCGAGAACTGCAGTAATATGTGCATAGCTGTAGCGCGCCAAAAGTCAGGAATGACGACAGAGTCGGACATACGGAAGCGCAAACTTCCAAAACCTTTGATTAGCAAAGCTCGTAATAAACGCAAACAAATGTGTTGGAAGTTAGCGCTGCGTGTGTCCGACTTTGTCTCCGTTCCTTGACGTTTGATGCCCTGCAGCTATGCAAACATGAACCAACCAGCCTAAGTTTATACATTAGCGCAGTAATATGGCTTGCCCGCTTGCCACAAACGGCAGAGAAAGCTCGATGAACGCATTTTCGAAGGACCGACGTATGGATAAACGCGGCAACACGCACAGAGATGCGATTCTGATCAAAACTTTAAAAGAGAACCATGCAAAATCGATTTCAGAGAATAACCACTAGTTCGAAGACAGCGCATTGTCTGTCCTGAATTCCTCGATAATGTTCTTTGCTCGCTAATTTCCACGTAAGTCTTTGTAAAATGTGTTGCTTTGTCCGTATTGAATGTTTTTCGAATTAAATAAGCGGAGGAGGCAAGACACGCTCTCTCTGGTGCGGGTAATCAAAGAACGCTAGTTATGGAAATAAAATGACGAGAAACACTGTGATAGTTCCGACCCAAAGCAGTAACGGGAAACAACACGGTGACTGAGCAACCAAACGCGTCTTCCAAGTGACAAACCGGAAGCACTGAACATAGGGGAACTGAACAAATCCGCTGGTAACTCAGCAACCATGCGGTTGAAATTTGCCGAGGCAGGGAAGGCGGGTTTATTGTGATCCAACCATTGCCGACGGCAACCCATTGTTTGGTTCGGCAGTGGCTCAGCGGTTACATTACCGCTGTAAAAAAAAAAAAAAACAGGTCGGACATGTAAACATGAAGATTGCTGGAGCGAAACGTTGAACCCGACCAGCGCTGTGTCGCATTTAGTTGATTGCTCTGGAAACAAGAGATGCTGAGGTTTCGTTTCGAAAGCGAATGCGGGCGTATACCGTCTTTTATGGAGGACAACCCAGCCAACGGGATGAGCAGAAGATGAAAGAAAAGGGGGTACAGTGTTCTGGAATGAAACTAGAAGATTATTATTGGGGGCCACGGCTTAATCTTACTAGGGACCTGATAATCGGAACATATCTTTAGGAGGCAGTTATAGACATTTGACTAGCATTGAAAGGAAAGGAAAGAGCAGACTAATTACAAATGGAGGACAAAAAGTTAGGCGAGTTGATTAGAATTCAAACTGCTGGCGTGATCATGCTGCCTCTCTCTTTGTATCCGTCTTTCGCATTATTATAATATGTATTAATTACAGAACTTCAGGCCATAAAAGTAAATCGCAGATTACTCATTGCACGAAGTTTATTTAATTTTTTTATCGACTATACCTCAGTAGGCAAGAGTGTTATACCTCAGTGAGCAAAAACTTTCGGCCGGTTGCCACCGCTGGCAGCGACTAAGAATTTTGCCCCACCACGTGCACAGAACATGTGGTCTCGCATGCGTAATTACACGGTTTGGGGCGAAGTGTTCGACGCGCATATCTCGGGACGCAGGTGCATTACTAAAATTGTACAAAATAGAATAGCCTTTGAATGCCACTGCCTCTAAGCTTTCGATATGCACGCGAACTGCAGTGAATAAAATGTTCATTATTTATTTTAGTTACTTTGTTTGGTTCCGTGGTGTCTTGTGTTATAGGATTAAATAGAATTGAACAAACGTTTATTGAAGAGGATGGTGGCAGGAGGGCATGTGGGCGGGCCCTCACTCCAGTGCTCCGTAGGCTTCTGCCGACCTTCTGGCGATGAGAAGGAGCGCTACCTGGTCCTCGAGGCGTGCACTGGTCAGCTTCACCTCCCACAGCTCCAGGGTCGCATTACGCGGCTTTAGATTGTGAGTATTTTGGGGACATGTTCATGTCATATGTGTTAGTGTTGGAGTGTCGCCACACCATGGACATTTGTCTTCGTAAAGTGTTGGGTGTAGGCGATGTAAATAGTGCAGGTCGTTATAGACGTTTGTTTGAAGACGCCGTAGCAGGAAGGAGTCTTCAGCGGAGAGAGAGGGATGAGGAAGACTGTAGAGGCGTCTATTAAGGCGTTGGGTTTCGAGCCGAGTGGTGAAATTGGAGGAAGGGGTGTATAGGGCAGGAAGAAATGGCCTCTCTCTGTGTGTATATTCTCGAGCTAAAGTGTACGTTCTGATGTTGCCATCAAGGCCCTCGTAGCCGGGTACCCAGGTGATGACGTGGCCTTGATGGAGAGTGTGTCCCAGGATGCGTAGCGCCTGTCGTGGGAAACGGCAGCTTGTAAAATCTGGAGAGGAGGCTTGAGAGTCTGTGAATATGTCAGCGCTGTTGGAGTGCGTGTCACTCGTTTTTATGGAAAGTGAGATGGCGATCGCTTCAGCGGCTGTTGAGTTTGGGGCTCGGACAGAGGCTGCCAGAAGCGGAGTGTTGGTGCTGTCTGCCGCAAAACCGGCGAGTGTCTATGGGTGGGCATAGGAGGCGATGTCAACGTAGACAGCGGTGGAATCGTGCCCGAAACATCTTCGCACACGCTTGAGTAAGGCTTGTTTCATGGCCTTTTGGAGATTATGGAGAATGTGTCTGGTGTAGTGCTTGGGTAAAGGTGGTTGCGGATGGTGGAAGGGGGGGGTAGCATTGCTGTGAGGGCGGCTGTTTAGGTTGCTTGGGATCCCCGATATGTTAGAGGATGCCCGTCCAGCAGATGTAGTGAGTAAACGCGTGCGTTGGCAAGAGAGGACCGCATTTCGGATTTCATCGAAGGTACTGTGGATGACCAGTGATCAGTAGAGATGTTGACGTGCACATGGGGTGTCTTAAAGCGGCTTTGAAAAGTGTGCGGATTATTAGTTCAGTCTTGTATTGGTTGGTCTTGGTAAGGTGGATGTAGGGAAGGCTGTACTGGATGCGGCTGATAGCAAGGGCATTGACGATTCGGAGGGTGTCCTCTCCGCGCATGCCTTTCCTGTGAGCCGCTTTGCGGCGGACCATGCAGGTGTTGTTAAGAACCGTGGTGCGGATAGTCTGCAAGATATGAGTGGGTTTGCCGTCGTGTTGAATCCAGAGGCCAAGGGCTCGGATAAGCAGGCGTTCCTCAATGAGACGGCCATGGACTCGGAGGGGCAGATAGGGCCAGGTGACTAGTAGCGGGTCACGTGTTATAACTTTCTTTTCCTTATGCAAATTCCACGGCGTTATTTAAAACATATATTGCAATCTGCCCTTCCTGCTTGGACTATATGAGGTCCAAAGTATTATGCAAATAAGTAAATAATTAATGAGATTACCGTGATCATTTGTTTCACTCTTTGTGTCCGCCTGGCCGCATAACCCATTTACAATAACGACTTTAGTGTACTGCGCCTGGTATTTAGTTTATAAATCCGTAAATCCTAATTTTGAACACCCGGTATAAACACCGAGCAAGTGGGCTTGCGGGAAAGTTCAGTGCGGGAGCGCTGTCCGTGAACATCGCGGGTCCGGCGGTCAAGGCCAGTCGTCGAGACACTCGTGAACGATGCATTCGGGAGAAACGTCCTTCCTGGCTCTGTTGCAACGGTCTGCGGTCGGCTAACATCGAGGCGAAGTCGCAAATGATACTTGTATTCCCGTCATAAGCATGACATCGTGTTATGGTGGCATGGCCTTGTTTAGTTTCAGCGGATTAGAGTACCGCTGTACTATGAGAGCAGCCGCAGCCGGCAGCTTTATAGATTTCAGGGGTGCACTACTCTGAAAAGGAGTATTTTTACACTACCTTGCTCAGCGAAGAACACCCTGTAGCGCTACGCTCTCAAGCACCCGGTCATCAGAGCCACGCTGCGCCAATCAAGACGCCGTATTGTGCTGGTTGCACCTGCATTGTATATGCACCGTTTCACGATTGTCGAGCCATGCATGACCTGAAAGCATGATTGGAAAGCATGACCTCCACATCTATAATAAAAAAAACTAAGCTGACTCTTGTAAAGTATAGGAATAATCAGCAATACTGGCACGAGTAAGCAAGCCCTCCTGCTCTCTTCACACTAGCTTACAGGTTGATGTGGACATATAGAACTCGTATAACTTTTTTTTTTTAGAATTCGGTGTCACGCCGAACGGCATGTTTTAGCGTAGCGTGTACCACTAGCACTGCCGTATCTTACGATCATCAAACACCAGGGCGCATGCGCAGATGGCCCCGAAGGAGCAGATGCGCTCGCAGCTCGACTGCTCCTGGCGAGTCGGGGCCATGTACTACGTCTGCGCATTGAAGGCTGGCGACTGAAGGTCGCAAGATACGGCAGTGCTAGCCGCACAAGTTATGCAAGAAGTTTGCAGTATTCATGGCATCAGTACTCATGGCGAAACATAGTCTGATAATTAAGGATCAGCTTCTGAATAAAAAGGAGAAAAGTGAGGTGAACTTCAACATGTTCGTAGCAGTTAGATCGAACAGTGAAAGTATTAGTGCCTGATGCGTACGTGGTAAAAGGAGTTCAAAATGTAGTTTTAACGGTGTGTTTAGAAGGCGATATAAACGCGAAAGTAGAATGAACGTAGTCCACGCATGTCTTGCACTTTCGAAATGTTTCCAAGTAACCGAGTTTTCTTCTACAGGATCTACGTTCTGGGACTAATTTTACGCACACGCTCCGAATATTTGCAGGAAGAGGCAAAATCTTGCTCTTGGTACCGCGGAAGTTAGGAGTGCTACAAGGTTACGAAGTTAGGAGGTTAAGACGCGCCCTCTACCTATCCTATCCCCCAGGAATAAGCAGAGAAGCCAGCGAACTTTTAACTATGCGGTCCGTTTCACCACAAAGCACAATGCGGAATTTGGGAACATGGTACATGTCTATGAGAAAGGGTGCCGTTGTTATAGACGTAATGTTAACAATTAACTATCGTTTTAGCACCTGGAAGCTGTAGGTTTACCTTTAAATGGAGCGCCGGTCAGTCAAAGTAGCTGCAGGAAGTTGTGTTTGCTAGTGGCTCTAGTTATAAAGGTTTCTGGCAGGGATTGTGATGACCACCTGTTTCATTAAGAGACAGAAATCTTTACCGACACCTTTTTATTGATCTGCGACTACGCAGCAATGCAGCAGGTTTTATTGATACGTTTTTTACTTGAGCTTACACCACGAGTTGAATAAGAAGATGCTGGCATTATGTCAATACCAGCCAGACATCCGTGCGGGAAGCACGATAGAACATAATGGCGGTAATAATAGTATTAACAAAAGTAGATACCTAAAAATGAAATATGAAGAGTGATAAGCTTCGCCCTAGACGGTGAGTTATACTAGCAGAGGAACTGCCGAAGTTGAAAGGTAAAAATAAAAAAAATATAGTTTTCTTGCAGCGAACGTCACGACTTCTCATTGCCGATGCAAATTGCCCCATACATGCAGGTTGTTCAAGGTTGCTTTCATGACTTTTAAAGCAAATACAAAGAGCACTGCACAAAAGTTTTACGTATGGGATATGCGACCAGGCGGACGCGAACTGTGAGGATAATTGTGATTGCAATATCAGCAATTAAATAAAATGCAATAAATACTTTTTTATTCCTTGAAGTTACCATCCGTGTTTATAGTGAAAGCATACAGATAGTGTCATTTGATGACCGTGCTATTTTGTAGAATTTTAGTAACGTGTCTGTGTGCTGAGATATGCGTGTCTAAAATTTCAGCCGAATTTGTCCAATAACGCATGCGAGACCGAGGCAACCGACATGAAGCGCCTCCTTGATGTCACACAGGTGTTGCGTATGACGCTCCGTTTGATAAGAAAGCGGGGTGACGGGCGACGATAACTTTTCGCTCTTGGCCAGCAGTGCGGTATCGCTGCACTTGATTGCATGCGAAGCCTATAGCGGCACCGTGTCTTATCACCCCCTCGAGAATCAATCGCTTAAAAAAACAGGACTGGCCTCAAGTCGCTAGCGGCACCATGTCTTATCACCTAGTCCAATAGAAATTGCTTAAAAAACAGTACTGGCCTCACGTCGCCCGCACAGCCAGTCTTCAGTTCCGCTGGCCAAGAACGGGAAGTAATCACCGTCGCTTGTAACTCGACTTCCTTGCCAGACGAAGTGTCATGCGCAACATATGCGTCGCACCAGGGAGGAGCTTCATGACGTGTGCCGTGGTCTCGCATGCGTAATTAGAAATATTAGGCTGAAATTTTAGACAGCATATCACAGGACACTGGTGCGCTAATAAAATTCTACAAAATAGAATGGTCATCTAATGCCACTGCCCTAATGCTTTGAATATACAGGTAAAGATGCATGCTAATGCAGTGAATAGAAAGTTAGTTCTTGCATTTAGTTACTGATATTATGATGACAATTATCTTCGCAGTTTGCGCCCGTCTGGCCGCATATCCCAGGTACAACCAATTAAAAACAGCAGCAGAGAAGAACCAGGCACAAGGAAGAAACACACAGACGTGAACGAGGCTGCGCTGACAACTTCTTAAACTTTAGGCTAAAGGTCCAGCCCTTTTTATTAAAGCGTTATCATCATCATCATCATAATCACGGGGTTGGTTGCTGTAGAACCATTAGAGTGTTACAATCGCATCATCGTAAAGTCTGTTATGCCATTTAAAGGCATCATGCGTCCAGGGAAATAAAAATATGCTCCATATAACGGACATGGTCAGGAAAAAAGCAAAATCTCACAATAAAGCCATCTTTATATGCTCGTATGTTCAGCGAGCGAATAAAGAATAAGGGGTGCGCACGCACACACACAGAAAGGAAAGAAAAAAGAAACCGGATGAGATGCCGGGAAGCAGCACGCACTCAAACACGCGCTCCTGTGACGCATGGCCGGCGTCTTGGTCGACGTCATGCATCTCCTCGCGGCGACGGGTGCAGCCAAGCTCGGTTGGAGGCTGATCCTTCTTGTCCACCTCTTTCCATTCTGTTTACTATTCTGAACGCTTGGCTTACGCTTTCAAATATTCTTTTTCGCGCGCTTTTCATTTCACGCCGTCACTACAGTGTCCCCGGGTTCCGACAGCGTTTTTGCCCGGGGCGCGCTCAGTCGTCGAGAGAGAGAGCTGGCCCGAGAAAAGAGCCGTCTTCTGGAGCGGCGCCGCCAGTCAGGACAGGGCATCCAGGGCGTTATCGGCGTAAGCCTCGCCTTCCTGGACGCCTTGATCGATGACCCCGGGTCGAGGGCGTTAGGATATATACGCCTCCTCCCTGCTTCCGTGGCCCGCTGCGAGCAACAACACGCGAGACACCCCGCGCGCTTTTCGTGGAGTCCAGGGCTTACGGCCTTGGCAGGAACCGCGCTCCGCCGAGCAGCTCTCTCGGAGGCGAGCGTACGATCCTCCCGGTATTCCGATGCGAAGCAAGAGAGCCCGCTCCTCCCGAAGATAGGCCTATACGCAGTTGCAGAGTGGACTACAGGCGATGGCGGAGTGACAGGCTGGAGCACGAAGCAGTAGCCGCGTTAGCGCAGCCTTGGGTGGGTCTGGCGCGTAACCTGCTGACTGGCTATGACATGTCACTGAACGCACGCAGGTGCGGTCCTGCTACAGTAGTGCGTTATCATAAAGTTAATGATATGAATGCAGAAATACGTGCTTTGTCTCCACCTCAAATTCTCCACAATCTTATCCGGATTCTGAGCTGTCCAGCCGGTTTAAAAAGTTCCAAGTCGGAGGAAAGCATTGTTGCAGTTGCGAACGATTTTTCAGCTTCTGCCCCATTTGTCCACCATCGTCCGTACCGCAGACTTTGCCTGTGATGCTCTGTAACTAAGCATGCTTTTAATAACCCAGCGTGTCGTAAATATTATGACTGTCACGTGCACTTCAGTCGTAACCACATTAGCAGCTGCTTATATAAACCTGCGCACGAAAACGCATGTGCCGCATGCTACGTTGAAAGGCCCACATCCTGACATGGACGCAAAGTGTGAGAAAGATCTTGGCTTTCGCATTTGGTAGGGTTGTTTTCTTCTCCAATATTACCCCGCTTGGGGCGCTCTTTCTTGTGCACTTTTCGCGGTTCTTGCGACTTTCGTAAGACCATAGTGCCCAGAATTTATATATGTAGTAAGAAGAACGTCCATAACCTTGAGTAGGAGCAATATTCATATAACGCACGGCATGACCAACTGAAGAAATTGCTTAATTGCCTAGCGCCCCGGGAGCAACTAGTGGCACTGACGATGGTGATCTTACATTTGCATCTGAGGATAACTCGGTGATAGTGGCCCGTTTAGAGCCAGTCGACGGGATCATACGCCTGATGCGTGGCTAAGCAGTGCTCTGCAAATCGTGCACAGTAATAGCATGCATCCGAATTCTGGGCATTGAGTATGAGTCGCGTGGAGTAGCATCTTCAGTGTGGAAGTTTGCTCTAGACGAGGTGCGCAGCAGTGTTGCGATGGACAGCGACTTTGATCTGCCCTTTCTGAAGCGGTGTTGTTTTCTCCACTCGGTATTTAGCGGCCGGATATGGTTCATAGGAAATAAAAAGCAACCGCCTCTCCGAGTTACCTGGCCACTTCAGTTTCTTCTGAACTCGTTTTTCGGGAGTGGTAAGAATGCTCTGATTGTTTAGCACACTGTTTAGCTAAGGGAATGCTTCAAGATAATTGTAAAGGACTTGGTATTTATAGCGCGCGAGTACGTAATTCCTCCAGGAATTCGCCCGTGATGACGACTGCACCTCTGCTCGACTTTCGTTTGCATATCTGTATGTGCACAGGCAGCAACTGCGCGTTCTTTCAGCAGGAAATGTAAGTTACGTTCTACTTAGGATGAACAATCTCTTCTCTTTTTGCGCCGGTTGCATGTTTACTTCTTTACGCAGTGCGATAACTCATTTGCAAGAATCGCCAATGAGTGCGAGCGCCAGCCCGCTAGGCCTACTCGTACCGTTGAGGAGTGTCGAAAGGGCGAACATATGAAATGTAATAATAATAATACGGTTAAGGTATCATCATCATCATCATCATCATCATCATCATCATCATCATCATCATCAGCCTTACTACACCCACTGCAGCGCAAAGGCCTCTCCCATGTCTCTCCAATTAACCCTATCTTTTGCCAACTGCATCCACCTTTTGCCTGCAAACTTCTTAATCTCATCCGCCCACCTAACCTTCTGCCGCCTCCTGTTACGCTTACTTTTTCTTGGAATTCACTCCGTTACCCTTAAGGACCAGCGGTTATCTTGCCTTCGCATTACATGCCCTGCCCAAGCCCATTTCTTTCTCTTGAATTCGACTAGGATGTCATTAACCCGTGTTTGTTCCCTCAACCACTCTGCCCGCTTCCGGTCTCTTAACGTTACACCTATCATTTTTCTTTCCATGGCTCGCTGCGTTGTCCTTAACTTAAGCTGAACTCTTTTCGTTAGCCTCCACGTTTCTGCCCCGTAGGTGAGTACCGGTAAGATTCAGCTGTTGTACACTTTCCTCTTGAGGGAAATTGGTAAACTGCCACTCATGATCTGCGAGAATTCGCCATATGCACTCCACCCCATTCTTATCCTTCTAGTTATCTCCCTCTCATGATCCGGATCAGCTGTCACTACCTGCCCTGAGTAGACGTATTCCGTCACAGCTTCTAGGCTCTCGCTGCCAATTGTGAACTGTTGTTCTCTTGCTAGGCTGTTGGACATTACCTTGGTTTTCTGCATGTTAATTTTTAGACCCATCGATCTGCTCTGCCTGTCTAACTCATTGATCATGTTTTGCAGTTCACCTCCTGAGTGACTCAGCAACGCAATGTCATCAGCAAATCGCAGATTATTTAGGTATTCTCTATTTATTCTTATTCCCAACTGCTCCCAATTAAGGCCTCGAAATACCTCCTGTAAACATGCGGTGAACAGTATTGGCGAGATCGTGTCTCCTTGCCTGACGCCCTTCCTAATTGGAATTTTATTGCTGACTTTATGGAGGACTATAGTAGCTGTGCAGTTGCTATATATATCTTCCAGTATTTTGACATAAGGCTCTTCTACCCCCTGATTACGCAATGCCTGTATGACTGCTGAGGTTTCCACTGAGTCGAATGCTTTCTCGTAATCAATGAAAGCTATATATAGAGGTTGGTTATATTCTGCACATTTCTCTATCACCTTAAGGTATAGGCAAGAGCAACTAGTCAGCTCGCCGTCTCATCGACGAGAAGGTTTTGCTCGGCCGCCGATGCTGGTGCTGGCTGGTGTGTCAGCGACAGTATATATTTGCCGATCAGCTCACCGACCGCCAAGTCACCGACGCAGCACCTGGCCGTTGTCGCACGTCAGCGTTCGTAGCACGTCACGTGCTCTGCTGTGATGTCACTAATATTCACTGATATCGCTCCCAAGGTTATACGTCACCAACTATCTCTCTTGCGATGGGTCTCGATCGCGAAAAATAGTATGTAGGAACTTTTTGGAGCTGAATTAAGCTAAATAAAAGCGATTGTTGCATCTAATGCTTCGACATCGATGACGTTACGTAAGAGGAAGCCCATAAAAAGCTTTATTTGCTTCAAAATGTTGTGTTGTAAACCTTTTAAATATTTTTTTCTGAACAAGCATTTCTCCTTCTTCCTAGAGCCACTTACACACGCGCACCCACACAAACACACAGTAAACAAAAATTACGGAATATGTGTGCCCCGCCGCGGTGGCTCAGTGGTTAGGGCGCTCGACTACTGATCCGGAGTTCCCGGGTTCGAACCCGACCGCGGCGGCTGCGTTTTTATGGAGGAAAAACGCTGAGGCGCCCGTGTGCTGTGCGATGTCAGTGCACGTTAAAGATCCCCAGGTGGTCGAAATTATTCCGGAGCCCTCCACTACGGCACCTATTCTTCCTTTCTTCTTTCACTCCCTCCTTTACCCCTTCCCTTACGGCGCGGTTCAGGTGTCCAACGATATATGAGACAGATACTGCGCCATTTCCTTTCCCCAAAAAACCAATTATTATTATTTCAGCAGTTATTGTTCCATAATTCAGAAGGAAAAGTTACGTGCGTGTCAGCCTACAAAATACAATTCGGAACACGAACCATTTTTTCTTTTCCTGGAGAATGAAGATACAGAAGCGTGCAGTCGCTGTTCGCAATGTTAGCGAGTCTAGAAGGTTTTCTTCTGATGATGATGATAGTTATAAATTTTTATGGCGCAAATACATCTATGGCCAAAGAGAGCCATGGCACAAGATATTTTCGACTGCTCAAGGTGGGGTCAAAGACCCAGCTTTTCTTATGATTGTTGGTGCAATGCATTATCCATAATACGAAGGGCAGCATTTCATGCGAATATGCTTGCGCCCTGCCTGTATGTGTCGTTCTTGTCTGTGTAAACCTTGAGTAGCACAATAACAATACCGAAGAATATGCTTCGCTAGCCAGTCATGAAAGTTGTAGTGTGCCACCCGTAGCTTACGTAATGTTGTGGCAACCTACATTTGGTATCTGTGCTTGAAACCGGGCATTAAATTAATCGGACGAAATCATGCGCCGAACTTTAGTATTAAATTTCACTCAAAGAGCAGTTGTTTTAACCAGGAGCTCTTAAACTTTTATTTACAGACGCCGATAACGAAATCAATAAGAAACGAGTACAAGCAAGAAAAACCATAAAATGTGTCCGTTTAACGTCTATTGTGGATGTTTTATTGTCATCATATATTTATCTGGTGGAACAGATGCATAGGTGCTCAGTAAGGTGGAGTAAAGTCGGGAAAGAAAATAAACGAGATCTTTTTCATACATCGCGCGTCGCACCATGCAACCTTCTCTCGGAGATTGGGATAACAGGGGAGTGAGACTCGGAGGGAGTAATCAAAAACACTTACCGGCGCCTTCCAGCGTGCCGATGGTGATGCCGTCGTCGAGCACCCATGACGTCACTGTGACGTAATCCCTCATGGAAGGAGGCACGTGACAACGTAGGAGAGCCGAGTTACCGCGTACCACGTACGCGTCGTAGACGCTGGCCACGAACTTCTCCAACACCACTGCCGGGGGCAAAGCGAGGGAGAGAGAAAGAAGAACAGAATAAGACACTGAATAAGAATAAGATTAAGTATGAATAAAATAAGAACAGAATAAGGTGGAGTTTTCTCTTTTCTTTCCACACACTAAAGGGGTTCTATGGGCTTGTTTGAATATTTCCTACACACTGATTACTGAATCAAAAAGAGGTGCTCAGTAGGAGCAGCTCTTTTCTCTCTTGCTGCTGAGGCTAATTACGCAGCGCTCGGTGCAACCAAATTTAGACGCTTGTGACACACTGTGAGGTTACCTGAAACTCAGTGCCTTGTTCGCCAGTTGCACTTTTTTGCAACCAATTTGTCTGGGTGACGGTTTGTAGCGGTATTTATTCGCGACAAGCGTTCTTGTTAGAATAAGTTCTTGTTTTATGCTAATTTGGAGCCTTTGTGAACATAAGCAAGCCGCTGATATGCATTCAATGAGCCCGAAACTTTTGGTTTGTGCTTGCTGCGAAAATAGCCATCCTTGCGTAGCAAGGCGAACCTCTTACATCTTAATGTCCGATATCGACTTCCAAATGCACTGGCAAAAACCACCGACCCAGGCGCGGAGGTTAGTATTCAATATACGCATTTACCGTACGACCACGAAATGTTAGCGTATCGCAAGACGCTAAAGCAAAACGTCCTAAAATAACAGCGGAAAACGTGATGGGCAGGAAAGTCAAAGAAGACGCGCCACTTTTTGACGTCACTTGATGCGACCATACCGAATAATTCTGGAGAGCAGCATTTTTGAACGGGAAACCGTTTATGAAAGCAATTTTTTTTATATGACGTATGAGTTCCCTATAACAATCAATGTATCCGCACATCACCCGACTGCAGTCTTGCATTTTTTTTATTAACGTTTGTGCTATCGTCTAAAGTGTTCCCCATTGGTTTTCTATGGCAGTCTTAACTGTTTGATGTGATTGATGGAAACACTTCAAAAGGAAGATTTTGTTGCATATCAGAAGAATGGGCAATCACCTTCAATATTTCCACAACAGTATCCTAATATTTTCCAATGTTCAAAATGTTTGTCCAAGAATCATGGACATGTTCTTGTGAAGCACTAAGCACACGGATGGTCAGCTTGACGAGCTAGCGTCTCTGTTACCCTTTTTAGCGAACTTGAGCTTATTGTCTCGCAGCTAGCCACGACAGCGCTGCATCATCGGCATCGCCGTGGTTAACTTGCCAAGGTTGCTTCTGTGGCCGTAACACCGCACAATGTCCGCTGCATTTAGCTGTAATACACACTGCAGATAATTAATTGGAAAATGTACCTAGTTTAGAAATCTTGAAATTTGCACAGAAACTGTCGGAATAAAGAAATTCATGGATCACGGCATAAAGATGCCCTTCTGTCTTGTCAAACAAGTCTGGGAGGAACTTCTGTTTGTGGACCGTTGCTCGGCGTTGCATTTACCGAGCCGCCGCCGTGATTCAGTGTCCCTAAAATTCAGCTCCGATCCCAAAGTCGCGGGTTCCATTGCGGCCGCGGCGCCCGTATTTTCATGGATGCGAAATAAAAGACGCCCTTGTGTTGCGCGATGTCGGTGCATGTTAAAGAGCCACGTGTTGCCTATATTGCCTTGGAGCCATCCACTACAGCGTGCTTCATATCCAACGTGTCGCTTCGGTGAGGTAAACCCTACAGTTTACAATATATAATCTACATCTACGGACCCCATTCCTTCTCATCGGTATACGGCTGACATTACGGCCTACGGCCTTCGTAACTCTGACAAGACGAGAATGCATGCGATCTGCGTATTCCTTGTTACGATGTGAAGGCTAATGAGAAATATCTGGGCCGGTCCGATGAAGAGTATCAAATCCACGGAATAGTGGCGAATGCGATCGACAACCCTGAAGGCTTAAAAGGCTCTGTTCAGATATCTAGAGGCGTCACACTTGAGCGATAAATTCTGAATTTCCTTCACTTTTTTTCGAGTTCGTAGATTAATTTCTGCTTAGTGCGAAAGCGCTACTTTACACGTTTTCAACCAAGAATCTTGTGTGAAGCTTGGAGTAACTCGGTAAAGCTCGGGTAAATTCGGAGGAGCGTCGCGCCAGCTGCAGCCAATGGGAGGAGAGCTTCGCGCCAGCTGCCGCCGAGTGGAGAGAGGGTGAGAAGATGAAGAGCGAGAAACGTGGTTGCGTGCACATGCAGATACCTAAAAGAAGAGGCCAAGAATGAACACATGTTTTCACATGTCTACTAGGTTTAGCTGCGTGAAAATCTTAACATTTTTTTTTCTCTTTCGCCCCCTCTCCAACGTCTCTGAGTAGAGAGCACCCGACCGGAACACTCTTTGCATTAGGGTTCTTTTTACCATCTCTGGTCTCTGTAATCGTTGTGACTTTTTCTTTTTCCCTTATTTCTCTTTATAGAAGCCATTGTTTTTTATTTATTCAGGACCATTTTTCTGTTTTCTTTCGAACTCTCCCTCATTCTTCAGGCTTTGCGGTCGAGCGCAGGCGTTGTTGAATTGTACAGCTGAACTGCACTGGAGGGTACGCTCAAGCGGCTTGTGCCGTTCGAAGACAAAGTAAATCATTTGTCAGGTGTCAATGCGAAATCACATATACAAAACGTATGAAAAAAAATTGCGAAGCAAAATAATGAGCTAACAATAAATATATATCAATAAAAGAGCATGAAGATAAGTTTTACGCGACAGTAGAAAATTTTTTGCAACTGAGGCATTCGCAAAGCTTCTGCCCTATGAATCTCCAGCGCCTGTCTTTCTGAATTGTGTTCAGCTGGTTCCGGAGCACTAGACAGGTTCAAGAAGCGGCAAATATACGGGACAGCAGTTTCTGCTGTATCTGAAGCTGACAGGCAGGGGATGTCTTTTATAGCGTCTATGTGCGCATTCATATGCGGTGCATTGTTATTCACATTCAGTTTTGTTTTCTTTGCATCGTTTTCCTGCGTATAGGGCAAGAAGTCGAACTGAAGACGGCGTAACATCACCGTGAATTTTTTGTTTCCATCTTTTACGTTTCTATCTATTTTTCTTTGCTCTCTTTAATAATTACGTAAGCTGTTGTGCTGTTCTGGCGTATATACTTGAACCGCGTGTTTTTTTTAACTATATACAGATTGCTATTTTAAACCCTGCTAGAGATACGTCGATGCAGTCTGTGCAAGTGGATTGTACAGCAAGGCGGACATTGTGTACGTGATTGTGTTCAGTGATGAAACAATTTATTAACTAAAATTAACTAATCAACTTCTTACTTTTAATTTTAGGAGCCAACATTATATTAAAAAATTGAAGGCTCTCAACATAAAAGATAAGTCGAGTTTCTAAATTTTCTTTATCGCCAACGCACTTCAAAATATTTAACGTCAAAAACACGCGTTTTTTTAAGGCGAGAGCCTTTAATGGCTCATACTCGCGGTGACCATCAGTCTGGTCACGTGACCTCGCGGTGACCGTCCGTCCGTTACATCGCCATCCAGGTCACGTGGCGCACACTCGCGCAAGCTGCTCTTCTCCGCTGTCGTGAAATGAATTATTGCACGGCAAATTCAAATCAGTGCAATGAGTCGTGAACCGCTTTCGCCTTCCCGCAGTTAAGAGATATCTTAGTGCCTCCAACAAATTTTTTAGCTCGCGCACATTTTTGCACATTTTTAAAATGGCTTCACTGGACCTAGTACGGTCGATGAAATCACGTCACACTGCTTCTGCGGCATAAAATAGACAAACGGCTTCTGTACTTGCTGTACTAAAAATGCGAGCGACACCATTCTAAAAATGTGCATTGCGGGAAGCGAACTTCACGAGCTACAAAAAGCGTATTATTTAAGTTAAATACTTTTAACACCATTGCCGATAAAGAAAACTTTAAAATTGCAGTCAGCTTTTATGTTGACGGCCTTCAATTTCTTAATATAGGGTTGGCCCATAAAAACAAACAAAAAGTAGATTATTTAATTATAGTTAATGAATCGTTTAATCACTGAGCTTCATCACGTGCATAATGTCCACCTTATTGTAGAATCCATCTGCATAGACCGCACCGACGTATCGCTCGCATGGTTTAAAATAATCATCTGTAAACAGTTAAAAAAACACCCGGTATAATACGCCTTGCAATTTTTATAGCCAGCTTGGTGTTCTTTACGCCCACATCTCTTTCCATGAAAAGTAAAACATTAAAATTAGTAAAATGTACAGCAGCGGTGTTCGAGTAGTTGAGCATCCGCCTCGCATGCGGGAGGTGCGGGGTTCGATCCCCAATGCCGCAGTGTACCCACCGGTGATACAATGGGTACAAGCTTTCCCCTGCCCTGGTGCTCGGCTAGTAAGGGCTGAAACGCTTTGAAAATGGGTCTTTAGCCCTACCTTGAGTAATCGAAAATCACCTTGTGCCATGGCGCTCTTTGACCATAGACACCCTTGCGCCATAAAAATCCATAATCATCATTATCAGTTAGTAAAATGTAAATTCAATGCGATGAAGTTTTATTGCTACAGTTTGCTCGGCTGTAGATTTTACCACAATTTCTTCTGTCGAGGAGGAGTAATGAAGCGAAGTACGCATAGTGGAAACGTTTCAAAGAAAGTTGAACAAAAATAATCCTGTAACTAAAAGGACAAATTTATCAAACTCACGACGACATGTCGTTGCGCTTATCCCGAGAAAGACGGAATCTTTGCGGCGATGACCTATGGAAGCATTTTTCCCAAATTTATGTTAGCAGTTGGTGCCCACTGCCCGGCGGCTTTACAATTATTCCCTGTATTAGGATCCAAATACGTCACAAGCCGTATTTTTTATTCCTTGCAGTAATAAATAATTGGGTTATGATTATTCCTTGGCATACTCTATTTTTAATGCTCGTTAGTTTGAAACAGTAAAACAAATAGCAGGCGTACTCTCGTTATCAGTAACTATAGTAGCCAGTAGGAAAAAAAAACAGTGAAAAGAGGTTACTTTTGTACAAACGGTGTAGAGTGTTAGGCCGGTCAGTCTTTTATAGTTGATTTATATTTTTTCAATCTGTACGTTTTGTTCGAGTTATAGCTCCACTTCATTTTCATGAGCCCGCGATACTACAGCTGGAGAGGGCTTTCTCTCATTTATTTATATCTTTTTTCTTTCCGAGGAAACAAAACTGCAGGGCTTGCATTACGAAATTGTGAATGCTCAGGTGCCAAAATCGGGTCCCACATATTTAAAAAAATGAGCGCGACTGCTTGTCTTGATGCAGGTGTAGTCTGCCTACAAAGTACATAATATATAGGAGCTGCAAAGAGGCAATACAAAGCACATGTAGTGGCGGAGCTAGAAGGAAACTCGAATAGAACAAAGTAGAACTGAAGATGGGGAGTCTGCTTGCTCACCGAACCGATGACGAAGCTTGTTTATCGTCATGAAGCATAACCTGCCCTGTCTCGGTTTTCCTGATCCACGCTGTGACAAGCGAGTTAATGAGTAAGACGAAAATGAAGTTGGGCGCGGATTTCAAAACCTAGTGTTTACGTCATGTTTCAGGGCTTTCAGATAAATACAGGATCTGGTTGATGTGCATCACACAACATTTTATTCGTTCAAAGGCTTGCCACTACGCTGACTCCCACAAATAACGAATAGTAACATAATAATGAGTATCTACTTTTTTATGAAGTCATATCCACGAAGCTTGGGGCACCCACAACTGATCCGCAAACCACAAGTTTTTTGGAACCGACAGCATTCATGGTCGGTAGTTTATGCTGATTGCTTAATTAATTCCACAAAGGCAGATAGCTTAGCATTTAGCATGACATAGACGGAAAAAAACACATGTAGTGCACAAAATGCTTTCTCTAAGTGTGCTTCTCTTTTGGTGCTTAGTCGGCACAGAAAGGGTGCAAAGAAATATAGGGATATATTTGTATTGAAGGCCGTAATGGGAAGGCAGCAGACCATGCCAGGAGGTACTGGAGCGAAACATTAGGAATAAGGATTAGTCTCGTATGCTAGACAGGATAAGAAAAGAAAACAACCATGTTAACCATAACTGACACGCATATCCGGCAGAGTATGTGAGAGTTGGGCAAGTTGGAAGGAAATAGAATTTATGCCATGTACGTGCAGAGACACGCATTAGGCATTCGTCACTCCTTGCTTTCTTGATGCATGTCGCTAGCTTGCCTGTCTTAAGAGGTTCTCCAAAAGCAGGATACGCCCAACGATTCCCTGCGTCACGTTCGGTGCATTACAGGATGTGGACGTGTTGTCTCAGAGCAAAGGCGGCGTGTTTGATAGCGCTGAGTCGTACATGTCTGCGGCGATATCGCAGAAACTGTACAGGGAACACACGGTCTATCGGTGAGATGACACGGTCGATGGAGTCGAGTCACGTTTACTGCGACAAGGCTCCCAGAGGACGGTTGGTCAGCTGCTGTTGCTGTTATAGCGAGTCCGTGAAAAAGAAACAAAAACGTAGCTGAAAAAGTCAGCAAGGCAGGTAAAAAACGTTAAAAGAAGTCATAGGCATCTGCTAAATTAGGTCAGCGTGTTTCTACGCTGATTAACATGTTACGCGATCAGAAACTTAAGTTAGCCCGTTAACGCCCAGTGCCGCGAATTACGTACATACCGACTTCACGCCGTGTACTTTTATATACAGTTTGTATAAACTCTTTTGTGTATTTTTGTGTAGTTTGTGTATTTTACATAGAGTTTGTATAAAATTTTCAGTGCCAATACGATGCCAGTGTATAGCCAGCGCCCTCTGGTAAAACATTTATGAAGCCACTGTGAGGAAGCCGTGTCAACAAAAAAAAAAAAGAGTAAGCGAATACACTTCGGCCAGCCAACGTTCAACGACACCTCCTGTCTCACTTTATGAGAACTGTGACGGGAAGACTTGAAAGAAATCTCTTGAAGAAATATTGTTTGCAGTCCCTCGGCTCATGAAGCCTGCACGATTCGGACTCCGGTGCATAAGCTCTTGTTTTCGGCGCATAACCTGTTTACTTACTACAGATAACCTTAGCTCGCAAAAATGGGCATCTGGGCCAGTTACTATCTTTCCAAGAAAACATGTGGCAGCTTACTCCACTGGAGAATAGTCTCGCTTCTTCGACATGTAACGCAAGCTGCCATGTACCCACGAGTCTAAAGGACTCGTGGTTTCGCAGCAGTTAATATGACAACCTCCACAGGAAGCCTGAGCTAGAACAAAGGGCGGTAACCTGTGCGTGTTCTTTATCTGTAAAAGAGGTTTTCAAAAACGCAGATAAACTAATGCTAACTCACTAGTTTCCAGGTGTATACCAAATCTCCCAGATAAAAAAAAAAAGAATTCCAAGGCATGATGCTTGCCAGTCAGCAAGGTAGACATCAAATATATTGGTCACGGACGGAGGTTCTGAAGGGTCTAAGGTCAGGTATTACAATAGATCTTAAAGGGATACTCAAAAGAAATTGAAGCTTGCCTGTATCGATAAACTACGGCGTTCTAATGACCAAGACATCACTCTAATAAACAACGAAGCTTTTATAAGCTAGAAAATACCAGAAAATAAAATACAGGTGCCCCCATCACTGGCCCGTTTTGTAAGTAAGTTGTTTGCGTCGGCAGCAAATTTTGAGCGCATCCGAGAGGTTTTGCTGCACCGCCATTGCCTAAAACGGCGATAACATGTCCTCGGTATGGACGTCTTGAATTGAAATAGAGAGGCGGAAAAATTTTAAAGGTAAATCATGTGAGTCGTAACTGCATGTTTTTCTACCAGATAAACGCCAGTGTTGCCTCAAATGTCTAAAGAAACCATTTTTACTGAGAACGGTGATTGGATGGAGTTGTGTTCATTTAAGCTTGAGGCGAATGTGCATAACGGCTGTGCAATCACCTATGTCCGCATGGAAGGCTGAAACAAATAAATGGTTCCAAGCAAAAGTATCAGCCACGCCTGCAGTTCACATGTTCAGTCATAGGCACTGTGATGGAGCCATCGGATATGTCTCTACAGCCCACGCTGCATTACGAAGATTCTTTTTAGGGGAAACCTAATTCCCTGGAACCCTGGAATTAGCTTTCGGGCTTAACACTATAGCCTTTCGAAGCATAAGCCTATAACAAAGGAATCTGCTGTTGCCTGCTTTGTCGCAGTACGTAAAATTTCATGAAAGGCCCGTGCTTCCCAAATTTAACCAGTGCCCCTGCAGGTATTTCAGTTATGAAGCTGCACTCAAACAGCGCGAAGTTGAGGCTTCTGCAAACCTCTACTCAAGGCCAGGTTTAGCGATACTCTTTCCAACTGGCACTCGTCGTCGATAAACTTTTTGCAATACGCATCTAGCAGACTTTCTTGAATTCGCCGAAAAGCGTTCACCGAACTCTTCCGCTATCACTTATTTTCTAAATGGAACTGCAACAGTTCCCCTCCTTTCCACAGAAAGTCGAAGTGTTTCACTGTGTATTGAGGAAAATAAATAAATAAAGAAATAAAGAAAGAAACAAAGAAAGAAAGAAAGAAATAAAGAAAGGAAGACAGACAGCCAGACAGACAGACAGAAAGGAAGAAAGAAAGAAATAACGAAAGGAAGACAGACAGCCAGACAGACAGACAGAAAGGAAGAAAGAAAGAAAGAAAGAAACAAACAAACAAACAAAGAAAGAAAGAAATAAAGAAAGGAAGACAGACAGCCAGACAGACAGACAGAAAGGAAGAAAGAAAGAAAGAAATAACGAAAGGAAGACAGACAGCCAGACAGACAGACAGAAAGGAA
The DNA here is from genome assembly GCF_052857255.1 of Amblyomma americanum. Classification (NCBI taxonomy): domain Eukaryota; kingdom Metazoa; phylum Arthropoda; class Arachnida; order Ixodida; family Ixodidae; genus Amblyomma; species Amblyomma americanum. The sequence goes on from NC_135500.1 coordinate 141,738,653, forward strand.
GGAAGAAAGAAAGAAAGAAAGAAAGAAAGAAACAAACAAACAAAGAAAGAAAGAAATAAAGAAAGGAAGACAGACAGCCAGACAGACAGACAGAAAGGAAGAAAGAAAGAAAGAAATAACGAAAGGAAGACAGACAGCCAGACAGACAGACAGAAAGGAAGAAAGAAAGAAAGAAAGAAAGAAAGAAAGAAAGAAAGAAAGAAACAAACAAAGAAAGAAAGAAATAAAGAAAGGAAGACAGACAGCCAGACAGACAGACAGAAAGGAAGAAAGAAAGAAAGAAATAACGAAAGGAAGACAGACAGCCAGACAGACAGACAGAAAGAAAGAAAGAAAGAAAGAAAGAAAGAAAGAAAGAAAGAAAGAAAGAAAGAAAGAAAGAAAACGCCGTATAAAGTAACAGATAGGACCAGTTATCAGACTTTCGCTGAACACGTACTAAATATTTCCAGCTTCCTGTGTATTGATCCAAAAGCTTGTGTTTTTTCCTTACTACCGCTTCTTGTTCGGCGTTCTCTCATTCGGATCTAGCTTCATGCAAACTTTCGCACACGCCCCCCGCATTTGCTTGCTTCAATTTTTCTCAGACACGTGGCTCGTCGACGCTATGACTGCTTTCAGACACGATGTGGCGAAGCGACAAGTGCTATTGACGGTATTAGTGTACAATAACAAAAATCGACTTACGTTATAGTTTTGGTCTAATGTCGCTGTTGCATCGCGTGATAGTGTCGCGTGATGCTATAACGTCAAGCGTGCTTGCAAACTCTAGGTTCCCGAGCGTAATTGAAGTCAGGATAGCGTACCGAGATATATCTAATGTTTCTTGACAGCAAAAGCCGTTATATTTTTCTAGCCTTCGTCGGCCATAGCTTCATTATGCGGAGAATGGCGCAGAATACAATAAACAGGGGAAATTAGGAGTACCGGGAACGTTTGTGTGAGGCTAGTTGGGAGAAGAAAAGAAAAGGTCATTAAAGGTCACGCAAACGGCACCGCGCTACGCGAAGCCGAAACTGTCTCCCGTGGAGACTCGATAATAGCAGCTACAGGCAGCAACAAATCCTCGTTTAGGCTTGGCTCGTGCTCGGGAATAACGTGTGATCGTTTCCTCCGCTTAATGATCGCAGGCCTATTTTTAGCGATCAAGGAAACGCCGTTCCAGCGTATAGGGCACACACACGCACGCTTACACACACGTACACGCACAAACACACACGCGCGCGCACAAACAACACGAGTACCTGCATTAAGGGGCAACGGTTAATGCTGAGAACGACAAGATTAACAAAGACAATCAGATTAAGGAGGTAGCACACGCAACATCGGGTAGCACAAACGAATAACTACACGCAAGAAAACAAAGCACGCCGATTTCCCTGATACTTTTTTCTTCCGGTTTTCACATCTTGCTTCCGATTGTTAGAGCTTCCAGGAAAAGTATCGATCTGAAAGAAAGGAACTGCCTCTCATTTCCTCCTTTATTTTTTTTTTTTGAGCCCGGCCAACTTTATGCCCGTCTCTTCGTCGTACGCTCTTCCACCGCTGTAGTCGCTGACAAGGTTTCCGGGGGAATGAAAGCGCCGAAAGAACATAACCTGGAGCGGTGTTCTCGTGTAGCCTCGCCCCATGGGCTTAGCGTTGAGACACGTCGCCGTCGTTGCCTGTAGCGAGAGACATGAATAAAGGGGCTCGTAATTGTCTGGCGGAGCACAAGGATTTTCTTGTCAGCCCAGTGGAAGCGATTCGCCGCGGGGTTCTCGAAAAGCGAGCTCTTTTATTGTTTTTTTTCAGTCTTTTCTTTTCTCCGAACAAGTAATCAGAGTTCTTTTATCAGCATGCAACGAATATTTAGTCGTAAACAGGCCGATCACCGATATTAACCGTGAAAAAAAAAATGACACAGGTGACGTAACGGGGAAAAAAGTAGACGTCAAGGAGCATTTGATGAAATTTGTAGTATTCAGAAAACTTGCCTTTGGTGCCATAGTATAACTATATGAGACTGATAAGAATTGTGGGCCCTGATGAAAGAAAATATTCGCAGGCTCGTTCGCTCTTCTTAAATGAGAGAGTCAGTGAAAGAGAAATATAATATTCATCTTTTTCAGCCCATTATTTAAATTTTGTTTTGTACAATCCTGGAGTTATTTTTATAGCTTTATCTGACTTTTCTACCAGCAGTTTAAACGAAAAAAGTAAAAAAAAATATCGAGCGGTTGCGCAGGTTCTGAATATTGGATGGTGTCCTGATACGAGGACTTTAAAGCTCAGTGGCTTCAATAGGCATGAACTCAGCATATGATCTTTTACACATGCCCCGTGGCACAAAAATATTTTCATCGCACAGAAATGACATCGTGACGAACCTTGATGAACTGATGACCTGGTCAACTTAGGTTAAAAGGAAGCGATTACACGCATGAAAACCAGTTTTTTCCCATTCGCTCAAAGACGGATCTGTATATATTTTTCTTCCAAATGGTCGTGAGCCTTCTGGCGCAACCTTCTAGCTTGGGCCGTTCTTGCTTCTTGCTGCAAATAGCCAGCGGCAAGATAGGCCGTACTGAACGTCCTCGGCAGTTCACTGTATGTTCGGAGATAGTGCTAATTGTTGCCAAAGTGTCCACTGCCTTCCCGTGGAAAGCCCCCGAGCAAGTTTAGTTTTCAACTATTCCTACTCATACTAATTATACCAGTGAATGCTCGTCTTCCATTACTCTTGAGTCTTGGTATATCTCTAGATGGTTTTAAGTTATGCATGTTCCGCAAATACTACTTTGTAGACCCACACTGGGACGTTTTCACATCGAGGAAAAGATCTAAGGGGAACTTGAACTAATTTAAATAAAAGCCTAGGACAATGTTATAAGCAAGCCTTTCCTAGCTGCACCTGCGTGGAACTTCCCGCCAAGCTCCGTATAAGGATGTATAAGTGAAGATTGACGCTCTAGAAGCACTATTGTGAAGGCGAAAATATTTGGCTGGCATATTCTCTTCAGATACTTTGAGAGAAAAGAAATTTACAAAATTATCAGTGCGCCCAAAATAGCAGTCAAGGAATAAAAAAAAACATCGGAACATGTATGTCTCATGGCGTCCTTGATATGTCATGCGCCACATGTATGTCTCATGGCGTCCTTGATCTGTCATACGCCGTCTTCCTCATCGTTCCCGATTACAACAAAAAGCATGAAATGGAAAAGTGAAGCGCATATTACTTAGAGGGCTCTTATGTACCAATTTAACTTTGATCTCTGTGACTTTCATAACTATAATGCTTCAAGAAATATTGTTTATTTTGTCCTGACGTGCGGACATGAGGACCTGAAAGGGATTATGCCTCATAGAGAGTACAAAGTTGGACTGGCGTGCGTTAGAAATGTCTTCATATTGTTTGCGAAGCGGAGGTAGTTACCCACCTGCTAGGGCGCTTTCGACTGCGCGTGTGGGACATACACTGTTTGAGGGTAATATAGACTGGTTACCCATAACCCGGATCGCGTAACGGCTACCAGGGTAGCCTCAGCAGCTTTGCAGCGGGCTCGGAAAAAGAGCGCTGTGTATGACAGCTCTCGTGAAACTGGCTTCAACCGTTTAGTAGCAGCTTATCGGTGCTTATTTAGTATTTAAACTTTTTTTCTAAACGTTCAGAGCAGCGCGAGAAGAGGAAAGAATGTAAAGGAATAAACCAATTGAAACTTGCTCCGTACATGCGAAGGATAACGGCACAGCAGTCTTTGAATTCAAGGCAACGAAGCGAAGCAAAATGCTACAGTTCCGATGATTTTCTGAATTTGGTTGCGTACGGCTGATTTCAGAAAATGCGAATTCGCAACTTTGGTGATGAAGGAGAGAATGTAGTTGTAATACACTGAGGCGCAGAGACAGTGTCGGATCTCATGAAGTCTCGAAGTCCCGACCGGAATAAGCAGGCTAGAAATATTTTAGTATATACTAATATACTAACAGCTTATGTGCGCGATCTAAACTCAGCGACTAAGAGTACACAGAGAATGGTTTATTGCAAAAAGGGTTTTGCAAAGAAATATTTTATAAAACAACCAAACACGTGTGGTTTTACGGCTCGAAACAAGAGATGGTGAGCCACAATTATGTTTCACCGCTGTTAGTCTGCAGCTTCTTTGCTAAACCGAACAAAACGCAGATAACTATTCTGGACAAGCTCTAAATTGTTAGCCAGCGCTTCGTAGTCAGGCTCCCATGTGCAAGAAGCGCATTCAAATTGAGCACGCACAAATTTTCCAAAAAAAAAAATCGCTCAGACCGATTGGATCGTATATGGTCGAGCAGGAGTGAAAGTATTCACACAAAGAGGTGCGCTACTGCATGGAAAAAATCCCATTCAGGTGAAGTTGTGCCGTTAAAAAAAAAGAACTGAGCCCGACTGTGGCTCTAGCGGCACGTTGCTCGGCAGTCTTCGGAATCACAGTGTCATCGCTCTCCACAGCACTCTATTTGAGTACTGGAATTTTTTCAGATAAAGCGTCTGAAACGCCGCCGAGCGCTTTAACGAAACAAAGAAAATGGAAGACAAACATAACAAAATGTCCCGGCATTATGAGATCTCACGCACTTCGAACTCATAGCCATGGTGCGAACGTGAGCTGTTCGAGGCTGTGGATCGTTAAGCGGCTGTGGCAAATTTAAACTTTGCCTCAGCTATGCTTCGCAGCCTGTCTCTATTTCTCAGCAAATTTTAATCAATTAGAGGGGTTTTCAACTTCATTTCATACAGACAGCACTGTCTGCACGATGCTTCAAGAAGCTGCCTTTAGAACGCTTATATTTGGAGAAATACTTTGGCACAGTGAACGAAATATTTCTCAAAAGAAAACAAATGTAGGGCAGATTACACTCTCGTGTAAGAGACTGATGACACAGCGATGCTGTTTGAGTTTGGTTCGACTAAGTTAACCGTGATTATACTCGTCGTTTCTATCTGTTGTCGTCTGTAGTACCCCCCTCCCCCCCTTCTCCCTCCAAGATCAACTAACACTCAGTTATCAGTACGTAAAAGTGCTTATCTCGTCAACGTACCCAAGACATTCTGAAAGAATACGCCGACCAAATTTCATCAAACTGCACCATCACAGTAGGAATTAGTTACTTGTTCTAAACAACTCAGGGGTGGGTGAATGCCAGGAAAAGCCTGCAGTAGTTACCTAAAGTGATAGAGAAAAGCAGGTGCGGAAGCTTAAGGATGCACGTATATGTTAGATGGCTGAAAGAAAGCACACAAGCAAAAAAAAACGACGATGGGTTCTAATACGACGCACTCGAGAGGCGATCCCTTTCTTAACAAGCTCATTCCTTTCACGGCTTGTCCGAAGTGGATTCTATGAAGATAACTTTAGTTAAACTCTGGAACTAAAAGTCTTTTGAGAAAACTTTCAAATGCATTTTTTCGATAGAAATTACAACGTAACCCTGCAATTCATTGCAATAGAACATAGTTGTCATAGGCTCTCGCCAAGTTATGCACGTGTCTGATTTTTCGGGTTTAAGACTTCGCAACTTAAATATTATTTTGTTGATTAAACGAAATGTATTGAATGGAACACGGTCCACTGGCTTTTCGGGGGACTGAGGGTGTTTGATTGTTTGCCTGAACACCGTGCAGCTCTGCCGATGTGGAGAATGCTGGCAATGTAGTGCTCCGCGAAATCCTTCGGCGTGCACAGGGCACACTCAGTCGACAGCATGGACTCCGATGTGAAAAAGAGCCGTCATTGAAATTCGGGTTTGTATTGAGAAAAATTCGCACCCATTGTTTAAAGGAATTCGGAAGGTTGCAGCCATAGAGTTGCATTATTCACATTTACGGCGGGAGTTTCCAGCTGACATTAAAGGGGTGGTGAAGGTTCCAGGACGGCAGGAACGGAGGCATTGGGTGCGGTGCGGCGGCGGCGTAATACAGATTAAGCTGATCTTTGAGCTACGGCTGCAGGCACCTCATTTGGGGATCGTGGACGAATATTTATTCTCTGGGTAAACTCTGTCGCTGTGGCATGTCAAGCAGGATGCGACCGAATGTAACAGCCTGAATGGGTAGCGTGCAGTCGAAAACAGATGTTCAAGCAAATTAATCTGACAATGACAGTTATAAAAAAAGAGAACATGTATGAATCCGTCCGAAGTAGAGAATAATGTCTAAATATAGTACAGAAAAAAGGGGAAGCGGGTGACTGAGAGAAACATTATTTGTATGATAGTAAGTGAACCAGCCGCACCTGAAAAAAGAAAATAAAGAAAGCTAGCAGCGCTGGGGTTGACTTAGCTTGTGCGTGCAGATTAAGCGCTTCGTGGGCTCCTGTTTGCCCTGAAAAGCAGCATTTCTGTGCCCAGACGGCTTAATAGTTTTCAGTTCAGTGCTAACGGCAGAGAACCAAAAGATCATGTTCTTCCTTTCCGCCGTCTTGAAAATTGAACCAGAAGCAAGCCTGACTGAAACACTAAGCTCTTAAAACTCTCGAAGGCGGTCTCGAGGCACGGGGCTATCTCGAAGCACTAGCTATCAGCGGGAATAGCACAAGTCATCCGTCCAAATTTTGCCCTTCCAGTAAATGTTAAAGGCAGTCTGAGAAAAAAAAAATGGAAGAGACGAACACTGGAAAAGAAGTAATTATATGGGAAGAAATCCGAGGGAATTAATCGAAAAGCAAGCAACTGTTCGAGAGACGCACGTCCCAGCCGGCGCTGAGGTCGTCATATACACAAGATGAATAGCTGGGATAGGTTTTCAGAAGCCGCGTTTCGAGCTCCGTCCAAGCGTGCTTAAAAGTAGGAGTTCTGTCGGCCTGTCTCCCTTAAGCTTGCGCATGGTTGACGCCAGCTCTCTGCGCTTTCGAAGAGAACTAGAGACGAGGGCAAATCAGGATGTGACCCGGCAAAAAAAAAATAAATAAAGCAAAAGACGCCTGAAGAACTACGGAGCGCAAGTGCAAAAAGAAACCCCAAAGTAGTTTTTGTGATTTGCTTCCCGAACAGCTTTATTTGCGGGGAGCACAACTTAATTTTCCGATTTATTTTGTGGGGGCAGTGTGCACAAGAAAAAAGAGAAAAAAAAGACTGGCAAGAGGGTAGGAACTTTAGTATTTTATGTTGTTTTTGTTTTCTTTTATAACGATGCGTAGGGTCTTTGGAACGACCGATCTTCCGAAGATATATGCCCCAGTGTAATGTAGATAATATATTGCATCCCTTTTTTTGGAAAGGAGTTTTAATTTCGGTTTTCGCGGGCTCGTGACGTAGCATCTGCCCTGTGCGTGTGCAAACTTTGCGTAAGTCACTTGTTCCACTCAGTGACGTTTGCTAACAGAAATATGATGTAGCGTGGCCTAGTCGTTTGAGTATCCCCCTCGCATGCGGGAGGTGTGAGGTTCGATCCCCAGTGGCGCCGGGTACCCAGCGTGATAAAATGAGAACAAGCTTTCTCCTGACTGGTGCTCGGCTTGTTTAGTGGGAAATGCTTGGGAAATGGGCTTTTGGCCCCACTCTTAGAAGACGAAAAAAACCTTGTGAGATTAATTGGTTCAGGCATTAATGGTGAATAGCAATTATGTATATTTTCGCCTTTGGACACTACAGGCTCGAGCCCTTTTAACATGGTGGGCCATACTAGCCTCGGACCAGCTGACGGGCCAGTTGGCTTTGGTGAGCTTGACGCAGGATATCCTCGGCACTTAATTCCGCGTTGCAGTTAAGCTCCTTCTTTTCCCCTAATCTTTCAGCCGCAACTTACTCGTTTGATAATGCGCGCGCTATAATCCTGGTATGATTAATACGTGAACGCACTTCCTAGCCCCGCTGATGCACTGCAAGCTGCATACTGTTGTCTTTAAGTTACGCTTAACGTCACAATGGTGGAGCGATTAATGGCAGGATAACGGCTAATCTCACCTGTAGCTCCCGATAGTCACGGCTTCAATGCCTGCATATTCCGTGACTTGACAGCATATGCTCATGATGATAGATCTTTATGGCGCAAGGGCGTGTGTTACCAATGAGCGCCATGGCAGAAGGTATTTTACTTCTACTCAAAATGGGGTGAAAACCCTAATTTTCAAAGCATTTCAACCTAAAGAAGCCAAGCACCAGACCAGGTGAAGGCATATGCGGTCTGTGACGTAGTATATCAGGCAGGATGTGTAACAAGTACAGCTTACGCATGATATTGCCCGTACGTTGTAAATAACCTTATCGCTGTATCAAAACGACAAATTTAGGACGCGGTGCTTACGTGTGAGTCCTAATTTGCGGTCACAAAAATAAAAAAGAAGGAAACGCACGATGAAGGATACATGAGACTCCATCTGCTGGTTGAGAACGTAATGAAAAAAGAGATATGTTCCCAAAACTGAAGGTAAGCGCTCTGCTTCCACTAATCTTGGGTGACCGAGCAGAAAGTGATGCAAAAGAAAGTTATAACGATGGCGACGTCGCTCGTTGTTTTCTGTACGCTCTGCAGGGAAGCAATGTCATATAACAATGCAGTGTACAATGCTGCAACTCCGAATACGCAAAAGAAAAAAAAACCAATTGGAGCTTTTGTGGCTCACAAGCAGCCGATCCGTTATAACTCTTAAATAAAACAGAGAGAGATAGTCATCAGCGATGTTAAAGGATTGGGGAGGAAGAAATGAGGCAAAGCAGAAGATAAATACTGTTTATGGGGGTTTGAAGTTCCAAAGCTACTCATGCTATGAGGGACACCATAGTGAAGGGCTCCGGAAATTTCGACCACCTAGGGTTCTTTTAACGTGCGCTGACATCGCACAGTACACGGCCCTCGCCATGAGCGTATCGTAAGGATAAAATGCATCTGGAGCAAGCTGACGACGGTATCCTTCATTAGAAAGTGACAAACGTGCCTGCCCGGCTGGCGAGGGTCGGCTGTTGAAACATTATTATTAGCTCCTGAATGCCACTTCTCAAGCTCACACGCCGAAGCAGCCGATGTCAGTGCCAGCTGGGTGGCGCCGAAACTACAATGTGTTTTACGGACTGTCCGTTGCCATTTTCGTAACCTGCCGGTGGAAACCCGTATTCCAAGAGGGACCAAGATCGATGTATCTACAGGTGCGGACACAACTAAACAGAGAATGTTGCATCCTTCTAACCGATTTTCGCCTTTCTCAATAAAAAGTTAAAGGTACTACCTAAGCAGGCTAGTAGTGATCGTTGCTGATGTACAGGGTCATCCACTCTTAAAGGGAACAAGACCCCGTGTGGCTGCGCACACGCGGAGCACCATTGCGACCAAGCCGGCACCAAACCCGTGCAAAGGGGAAGATGACACGAAGCACCACATCGAGGTCCCTCTTATCTTGCGCCACTCTGCATTGGTTCATGAACAGGTTAAATGCAATGTCCCTCCGCAGGGGCGTGGCCCCCGTGTTCCCTTTAAGAGTGATTGGCCCTGCACATCGCTGACACACTATGCACACTGTTTCTTGATGTCTGTTACACGGTAACCCTGATCGCATTTAGAACAGAACTGCGTGTTCCACTTATTTGCTCAGGTCCGGGACTTGTACAGGGAGTTTGCACGTCAGGCGCTTTTTCTGCAGTACAGCAAAGGAAACAATTCCAAACTGAGGCGCAGAAAACATTGAGGAAGAAAAAGCAATAATAAGAATAATAAGATGAAGACAAGAACAAGGAAAGGAGGGTATACGGGCAAACACAAGGCGCGGTAACTATCTCCCTATGGCTAGACGCCTGTAGTAAAGAAAGGGTAGCGGAGCTGGAAGATAGATGAGAGAAAGAGGTGCATGCAGATAAGCAGCAAGGCGAGACGCTGCTCAGCTGTGTCTAAACGTAGTGTGCCCGTATCAGTGGCGCCTCAACAGACCATGCGCATACATACTGCTGACGTCCCCGCTGCGCTTGGGACACTCAGTCCCGCTAGTACTGAGTGTTGAGTGCCCTTTGTGCCTCGGTCGAGAGATAGGCATGTCTGGCAGCACAGGCAAGAACTCTCCAGGTAGAAGGTTGTATTGTGGACGGCACGATCGGCAAAAGAAATGAGTAAATACAGGTCACAGAAGGTGAAAGGGGACAGGTGGCGGCTGGTTGTAGTCCACAGAGCGAAAACACCGAACAAATTAAAAGGACGTCAAGCAAGAATAATGTAGCTTATTATGACTTCAGCAGCAGCCATCCCTGCCTGTTGGTGGGCATGGTCTAAGATGAAATATGAGCTTGAATATTGTGAACGCTTGCAGGAAAGGGCGTAAGAAATTACGGATGCTCGACTACGGGTACTCGAATAGGAGTACCCGACTAGGGCTTTATCTGAGCAGCTTCGTAACACATTTGATAGATGGCGTCACGACGAAATCAGAGACCCTGGTAGGAAGGAAGGAAGGAAGGAAGGAAGGAAGGAAGGAAGGAAGGAAGGAAGGAAGGAAGGAAGGAAGGAAGGAAGGAAGGAAGGAAGGAAGGAAGGAAGGAAGGAAGGAAGGAAGGAAGGAAGGAAGGAAGGAAGGAAGGAAGGAAGGAAGGAAGGAAGGAAGGAAGGAAGGAAGGAAGGAAGGAAGGAAGGAAGGAAGGAAGGAAGGAAGGAAGGAAGGAAGGAAGGAAGGAAGGAAGGAAGGAAGGAAGGAAGGAAGGAAGGAAGGAAGGAAGGAAGGAAGGAAGGAAGGAAGGAAGGAAGGAAGGAAGGAAGGAAGGAAGGAAGGAAGGAAGGAAGGAAGGAAGGAAGGAAGGAAGGAAGGAAGGAAGGAAGGAAGGAAGGAAGGAAGGAAGGAAGGAAGGAAGGAAGGAAGGAAGGAAGGAAAACGTTTATTGAGCTCTAGAGAGTAGGTGAGGATCTTGGCGGAGTCAGATGGTGTCTTCCATCTTCTTAGCAATGATCGTCTGCCCCTAGTCCAGGGCTCCGCTGGATGCCGCTGCCAGCTGTGCTCGCCTGATTAGCCCAAGTTGGACGTCCTGACGGTCGCTGGAGAGCATTCCTTCACATTGCTCCGCACTCGGGTTTGGTGTTTTTGGTGGCACCTCTATTTTCTGGAAGTCCCACGTTATGAGATAGAGCGTGGGTGTTTCATGGCACCATGGGCATTTGTCTGTGTATTGTGTGGGTTGTATTTTGTTGAGTGTATTTAGATTCGGGTATGAGCCCGTCTGTAGCATCCTCCAGGGGACGGCGCCTTCCCTGGAGAGAGATTTATGTGGTGGGGGTACCGTTTCCTCCAGCCATTGTAGTTGTTTAAGATTGCCGAGTAATCTCTAGGGTGAGGTTCGGCTACCCTGGTAGAAAGCTCCCGCTTCATGAGCAGGCTTCTTTCGCAGCAGTGCTGACAGAACGAGAATCGATTTGATCGTGAAGGTGGTACGAGGGAAAAACACTTTGAAGCGCACGTCGGCGACGGAAAGGGAGTGTGGGAAAACCTTAAGAGTTTGACGTCAGTGTGGCATTAGAGAGTTTTAGTTTCACGTACGTACAGAGTTCACGTACGCAAATGTGAGATGTCTACGTAGCATACGCGCATGTAGATTCAAACCCTTTTAGTTGCACGTACGCGACAGACGCCTCGCGTTCTTCTACTGACAGATGAACACACTGCTGTAGCCACTCTAAGACAAGACGAGTCAAAGCCAAGCCAGTCGGACTGCGTCGGAGCGCTGCTTCGTCAGGCTTAACAGCTGGGAAATGGCCCTTATATCTGAAAAACAAAAGCTATTTGTCGCTTGAAACTTTATGCGAGGGTAAGAATGGGCAACTCAAAGGCGAATGCAGCAGTTTAGAACACGATATCGCGTCGAGGGATTAGCGACGAAGCTGTTATCGCTGTGATGCGGCGGGCAGGGCGCCGCCATGTTTGTCAACGCTACGTACGCAAGCAACGCAAAGACCGTAACGTAAGAATCCGAATCTCACGTACGTCCGTAAGTCTCACGCAGACCCTTTGCGTTCTGCGCATGCGCACTGGTCACCCGTAAGAGCTCTGCGTACGTGAAGCCTCTACGTACGTGAAACTAAAACTCTCTATTATCGGAGTGTTCCGAATGCGTTACGGCGCACCCGAGCCAGCAATTCTCTCTACCTTACTCCATGGTCTGGATGACAAGGGCGACGTAAACGAGGAGAGGGCGCGCTCATGGTACGCGTGTTATGCTATGCAATACAGCTATCATCCTGTTTTCTCGATGCGTTCGCTGAATGGCTCAAGGGATACGCACTTGCTAGTGCGTTCGGCTGCTGAGCCGAAGGCCACGGCATAAAAAAACCGGCCTTGGAGGCTGCATTGCCATGGAGGCGAAATTAAAAACTTGGTGCCTTCTTAACCACATTCTTAAAGACGAAAAAGGCAATAGCATCTGGAAGTTGGCCACCCCTAAATATTCCAAAGCACCCATCAAATTTTGGCAGTAGGTCCAGCCCAAAATAGATTAAGGTGGATTAGGGAGTGTATTAATGTGTAAGAGTGGGCCTGTTTAGTATAATCCCATATTATGATATAATGGAACGTACTAAAACATTCTAGCTCTCAGTGTTTCAAATTTCGCGGCTGATGGAGTCACGACACTTTCTACCACTGAGGAAAATTTGCTGCGGGAAAACGCACTGGTTTTTGCAAGGCGACAACCTAAATTACATTGCATTGAAACGCCCGTGTGCTGTGGGATTTCAGCACACTTCGATGAACCTAGGACACTCGGAAATTAATCCAGCGCCCTCCACTAACGGCATTTCTTATGGTCGACGGGCAAGCCCCGCATACTACATCGTACCGTCCATCTTCTATTTGGCGAAAGACTAAGTCTGAGACATCACTTTTTTTGCCTCCTAACTTACGCTAGGCTAAGTGTTTTTACCTTATAACGATTTTGTATCTTTCAACAAATCCTTCGTTGTTACAAGTAGAGCCGCTGAGGCCTGCCATGAAGTATTCTTTCAGGTTAACGCAGCCTCCAGGGCGCCGCCCTCTCCCCGAGCAAGAATCACTCTCGATGCCCATGCGTTGGTTGCAAAGCATGATCAAGGCTGGCGGTTTGTATCCGCGCTAAACTTGTGCGTAAAGTCACCTCCTCTTCCTCCCACGGACAAACTGCCCTTCTCTATGCCACGGCGTTAAAACGGGGTCCGCAGGGACCCCGCCTCCTGCTGCAGAGTGATAACGACCGGAGCGCCATCCCAAATCTGTCCGTTCTCCCCCGTCCTCTTTCCCTTCCAAACACTATATGTCTTCCCTCTTCCCATCTACGCCATCCTGCGTCCTTTCCCCCTCTCACGCTTGCGCGCAAGCCGTGTCCCAACCAGTGCCTGGTTACTGTTTTGCACTGGCTTGCTGGCGTAGATTAATCTGAGCGTGGGCTTTAGAGAAGCGACCGGGGGGTCATGAATTATGGTTCGGTGGTGATTAAAATGCCTCACTCAATGAAACGCTTTAGGAACAGTAATTTTTTTAATTGCCAAAGATTCGTTATAGGCCTTGAAGGGCGCAGACACTTGCGTGGAAGGAGGTGGATTTTAGGCTTAACACAATGGAAGAAATTTTACGCTGAACGCAAGCGCTAGACACATTTGGTGTGCAAGACGTAACTCTGGATACCTTTGACAGTGCAGTGTGTCCATAGCGTGTGAGTTATGAGGTAAAAAAAATAGTACGCGCTTGGCGGGAATGGAGTTGAAACGTCATTGTTCTTGACCCATACAAAGCACTGGCCGAGTTTTACACTCGCTATGATTCATTATTGCTGAAATAAAATTGAATTAATTCATATTTGAACTCGCTGGATACGCACAAACAATGCTGCAGCTATTCTGTTTCCTCTGCACATGCCTGTTTCTTGAACCCCTGTCTAGTCGACATCACATAGGCCACACCCTTTGCGTGTCTGTGTGGGTGCGTTCTATCTTGTAGCGCTTACTCCGGTTAAACATTTTCTTTTTCATCCAGATGGTGTGCGAATCCCTCGCTTTCCTTAAAGGCGTGTACAAGGCATGCTTTGGTCTACAGCAGTCTTCGATATGTGATTACTTTTTTGTTTTTTGCCCCATTGGGTTGGAAAATTATGTGGGTTCTTTGTTAAAGAAGATACTTAGAAAAATATGATACAATACTCCCTATTTTAGAATTCAAAGAATCTTCTCGGAACTTGGCCTTCTATGCTACTGGACTGTGTGCAAAGTGTGGTGCTACCGTACTTATGCTCCAGGGAATTTAAAATATGTCACACAGCCCCGCGAAGCCTTCGTACTAATGTTCGCTTGGTTGTTCTGCTCTATTTAACAAGATAATGCGAATCTAGCCGTTGTGTTAATGAGCCGAGAATTTTGAATGATTTGCAAATTTAGGTATTCAAAGCCACACTAAAACAAAACATTAAAACATTTTTCGGTCAAAGCAACGCGGTTGATTTGATATTTATAAAATGTATTGGGGTCATTTATAGAATATGTAAGCGTTGTCTGCTTATGTTGATTCTTATTTCTAGTTTTTCTCCTTGTGGTGTTAAGCTCCTTAAATGTTAATCCTTCTGCATTACCGTGTTGTGTGTCGATGCTTAAGTAGATATTACACATCTCTCCGCTGACACTTCCAGCCATGGCCCCTCAGGCCATTGGTGGCTTTGACAGACCCGTTTCTCTTAGTTTGCCCTCTTTTTGTACAACAAAAAAGTACATTATTAATGCGTCAGCATTAGAAAGGTCTTAGAAAGCATTAGAAAAAAGTAGCCAATGGTGGCTGGCAACCTGCCCATTCTCACACGAACGAACTCAGTAGACCACCCGAACTTAGAATTCTACCACGGATATAAATAAACCTTAGTATGCCGCTTCGAATACGACGAACTTGCGTGTGTTAACCTCCGATGTAACAAACTTTCGTGTGTTAACCTCCCAAATGAAGAACTTTCATGTGTTACCTCGTTTATAACGAACCTTAGTATGCCTCCTCGAATATAATGAACTTTCGTGTCTGGAACCGGGATTTGTTATTTTTTTAATTATGTGGATTACTGCAGCGTCACAAGAACATTTTACCAGGGAGTTGGGGGGGGGGGGCATTTCTGAGAACACAAGCACAAAATGAGCAAATACCGAAATAAAATATACATGAAAGCTCAGATGTAAAATAAAATGAACAGACAAAAAGTAAAAAAAAACGAACCGGCACTGAAACATCGACAAGAGGAGAAACATGCGCCCGGGCATTTAAAAAATTCACATATCACTCATTCTAGTACCAGGTAAAACATAGACCCAGACACAGGCGAAAGAAATGATAACAGGGTGATGCGCGGCTATGGCAGATTTAACGATAAAAATTTAAACAACCAACGAACAGGTTTTATATTGATTAATGCTGGTAGGTAGCCTGTTAAAAAGCACGCAAATGTGAGGAGGAAACGAGTTGCGGTAAGCACTAGTGCGACAACGCGTTTCAAGAACTTTAAAATCATGACCACATCGCTTACAGATGTAGGGAGGAGGTATAATGTACGCGACCTTATCTATTTTGGTGAAACCAAAGTAGATCGGGCAAAACAGTCCCAGAATGTAACAATGAAAGCTGTAACGAACTTGGGTGTGCTGACCTCAAATATAACGAACATTTTACTGCTAACGCATTCAAATGATCTATAGAGGATGGTCTGACAGTTTTTCAAATTTTATTACTATTAATAATAATATTACAGGTGAATACCGCCCTTTGGCGAAAGTAAAAATCATATACATGCAAGGAGGTCAGCGTTGACACGCGGCATGCCGAATTCCGATTCATAAACTATGAGCGCAATGACGCGAGCCCGCAGGGCTCTTCTTCCTTGATCTAACAGCTCATTCGCCTGCAAGCATTTATGAATGAATTGGGCCATGCAAAAGACAAAACTTTTTTGCTTACTCGAGAAATAGTTGATTCCTACATAATAAAGATAAAGCAAAGAACATCTCTTTTTTGTTGCCCAAACGTGGACGCGCAGTGAAAAGCACTGCTTCTCTCAGGAAACTGAAGTCGCATTCTCAAAGTTGATTGCATGTACAAGTTATTCATGACTGTCTGGCGGCCATGACCTTGAAAATGACAACCGTTATGACCCAAGGCACCTGCAAGTGACGGGTCCCCATAGACACGCGCACATTTTGGGGCTCCAGTCCTTGATTTGTAGATTCAAGACGCGCTTTCCACTGTACTTAACGGTGTCAGTAAAAGAGAGTCTTGGACAGGGCCTCGTCGTACCAACAAGGGAGAAGGAGGTGACAGCTATGGCTACCGCTTTTTTAAAATCGTTTTCCTCGGTCCTGGAGAGTTTCGAGAAACCTAGCGAACAGTTTTTCTGCCTCACCGACACTCGGCGAAAAAAAAAAAATCGGAAAGCAATTTAAGCGCGCAAATCTGCATCCGCACTCGATGTAGCTGTTCAGCGAATCACTTCCTCGCAACTCCGCAAGTCACACCTTGTGTCTAGCGCTTCAGGCTTGTGTTTCTGCTCTTCCTTAGAGAAAACTGCACGCGGCAAGCCATTCGGCAAGGGTGCCGACTCGAAAGCGCATTTCGATTCAGACGCGAGCGCTCGCCACTCAGTTTCCATCGGCAACCCTGTACTCACATCCTCGTTTGCGCTCAGGTAAAAAAAAAAGCAAAATGGGAAAAAAGGAAGGAAAAAAGAATTGCGCAGGAGCTTCCACGCGCGCTTAGGAAACGACCATCGTTGTACTCGCACCCCGAAAATGGACGCTCGAAGGCGGAAATGCTCGCAACCATTAGGATGGCGTCGAAGGCTGGCAGCGCGCACGGCGGCGGGGAATTGTGTTCCGGCGTGTACGAAACACGCGAAAGCAAGGGGTTTCCGAACGGCACTCGGCGTGTGCACTCGGTCGGGAAAGCGGAACCGCATACAGATTATCCCCGACTTGCCGGGTGGCTGTTCTCGCATGCGACGTGCATGGGAAGGCGGCTCGGCCAGAGCACCGTATCTGGCGCCCGCCGCTCGCGGGGAGGAGGATCTGGTTGTGAGATGATCTTGCTCCGCTGCTTCAGAACTCAGTGAACTGATGAGTTTCAGTTTAGACGGGACTCGGCGTTTGTCACTGTCACAAGCTTACGCTTATTTCACTACGTGCGCTTCAAATGTGTGGCAAATGGCTCGTTTTTAATACGCTCGGGTCTCAGTCGGGAATTTCACCCCCAGTGGCGCTCAAACAAACAAACAAACAAAAAAACAAACAAACAAACAAACAAACAAACAAACAAACACAAACAAAAATACCGCTTCTCAAAATATATATTGCATTGCCATTGCCAAGATCAGGAATACAGCGAGTGATTTGGAAGATAAATAACTGCGCCCTGACTCTCGGTTGTAGCGCAGTAACTATCTGCAATGACCGCATTCGAACAACGCGGCCCATTACTAAAACATGAAAGTATAGCTTCACAGAACAGAAAGGTATAACGTCTATGACTCTCGAATGTCACAAGGCCTTTAAATGCATGATTGTGCAACGTTAAGTGAGGCAGTTACAGTGCTCGGGGTCTCTTCTTTTTCGAAAGAAACAAACCCTTCAACGACTCGTATACATCGTATTCATCGATCCTTACCTTATACCAACAACTTCCCGAATAATGCTAACCAATAGAGGCTTCCGTTTTGTGCGTAATGTCTGCGCAGGTCTTCAAGTCCCTCATCTTTGCCCTGTATCTGCGCACAGACTCATGCTTCGGCGTGCATACTGTTCGTCGGCGTTGCGGAAGCGCTGCCTTTGCATTGCGCGCTAAATTAACAATGCTGACTCGTACCCAGAACTTCTTGTCAAGAGGGTTTCTCAACGGGAAGTAGTTTATGAACGCATTTTTTTGATATATCGTAAGCTTTAACTAAAACATTCAATATATCCGCAAATCTCCCATCGGTAAGCTTGCATTTTTTTTCGTGGCAGCTTTTTTCTATCGGCGAAAACCTTCTTTGTTGTTTTTTTATGGCATTCTTAACTCCTCAATGCGAGCGATGGGCAAACTTTAAAATAAAGAGTACACGTTGTTGGGCAAGTCGATCGTACATCATTAATGAAAGAACTGCGCAACACAAACATACATGTCAAAAGCACAAGGACAGACACCTGTCCTTTTGCTTTTCACCATTCTTCAATATTGTTATCTATAACAGCGCACATGTCAGGCAAACAGTGAGGCAATAATATCTGTAGCAAGGGTCCAAGAATATCAACGGTAGCAAGAATGTTTTGAAAACGGTTCGGCAATGTTCTCATATATTCATCAGTCAACAGAAGACGCTCGACCGATGTTATGCTCCAGTGAAACGAAGATAATTAAAGGCTTACAAACACACATCAAAAAAGATTGATGCGTTTAACATTAGAACATTCACATTAAAAATGACACCGGAGAGGTTGAATTGTTTGCTACCGAACAAATCATGAAAGTTTGGAAACGCTAAGTGAAGTAGTACCTTCGAGGTTTGGATATCGAACAGAATGATCAAAAAAGCGCATTTTTTCGTTAGCGCGTATGCAGTCCGTTTTCCGAAACAAAAGAAGTGCCTGTGAAGATTGTCTGTAGTTTAAAATTAGGGACAAACACAACGTGAATTGATTCTCAGAATAGACGGGAAATGTATAGTTTTTAAGCATGTCGATTCGCTTCTTTTTAGTTCATAGAAGTCAGATACCTCTTTTCCAATTCATCGAAGGCTTTATATGAGAGCGTCCCTTTGCCGCACTCAGTGCATTAACCTGAGTGCTTGCTTATCTCACGATAAAATCCGGGTCACGTAGAACAGAATTCTAGGACCGTGTGTATAAATCAGCTTAGGAGACTGCGGTTCAGGAAAAAAACAACAACTTTGTGAACAGGTGCGCACGTGTAAGTAAAACCATTCGTTCGCTCCAAACATTATTAACATTAGCAAACCCATTATTAAACCCATTCGTTCGCTCCAAGCGCTTGAGCATTATGCTCTTGCGGTAAACGATATTCACCAACAGCCTTCTTTCCTATTTGTCTTTGTTTCTGAAAATTTTTCTCGGAGGTTTCTATTTACCTCATTTTCCAGGTTTCCATTCTACTGTTTTTGAGTTGGCACGTGCGATACCGCTCTCTAGACGATTCCGCAGGCCTTAATTAGTTGCTTTGTATTTTTAAGTCGTTATATACATCTACAATAACATTTATCGCAAGTCGACATCATTTTTCTAGCCCTCTATTTTCGTTCAATTCGTAAGCGTCCGATTCCTAGGAAACATGTTAGCCAAGAAATGCACAAACGAAAGCAGTGGGCGGGAGAGTAGATAAGATGAGGCACCGTATTGCTAAATCGCTCTGCAAGTGAGGCCGTTCTAAACGCCCCGCTCCTATTGGCGGCCGCCATCCCCCTTCTATTGGGTGCTTTTTGTCAGCGACAAATAGGAGGGACTTTTGGAGCGACCTTATTTGTTGGGTGGTATGGTAATGCCCCTCGGACAAACTCCCTTTTAATGCACAAGGCGAATAATTTAAATGCACGTAGCGACGACTGTTAGGCACACACACACTAGCCGATTGGGACTAAAAAAAGGGCAGGTTGAAAGCAGGGCCCCTTGCAGGAGATGGGTTCTGGCGATTGAACCGAACTGCGGATGGTCAGAACTCTTGGCGTACCACGTGACGCAAACATCCCTCCTTTGAGCGGCCGTAGCGGCCGGCGGAGGCTCTGCCGCCATCGGGTCTCAGGCCGTATTGGAAACATCAGCTCCTAGTTAAGTCCGCTCGCTTGGAGGCGGACTACGATCGTTAAGCCTATGCAGAATAATAATAATAATAATAATAATAATAATAATAATAATAATAATAATAATAATAATAATAATAATAATAATAATAATAATATTAGTAGTAGTAGTAGTAGTAGGTTTTTGGGGAAAGGAAATGGCGTAGTATCTGTCGCATATATCGTTGGACACCCGAACCGCGCCGTAAGAGAAGGGATAAAGGAGGGAGTGAAAGAAGAAAGGAAGAAATAGGGGCCGATGTGGAGGGCTCCGGAATAATTTCGACCACCTGGGGATCTTGAACGTGCACTGACATCACACAGCACACGGGCGCCATAAAAACGCAGCCGCCGCGGTCGGGTTCGAACCCGAGTACTCACGATCAGTAGCCGAGCGCCGTAACCACTGAGCCACCGCGGCGGGTTGTGCAGAAGCAGCTGTTGGCGTTTTGGCAATAGCGGTTGTTGCAACCCGTGTCCTTTACAGCGACAGCTGCATCGAGGACATTTGAGCACCGGAATGTGGGTCAACCAATCCTAGATAGCCTGTTTAGCAAGAGATGACACCGGAAATATGCTCGACAACAGATCGCGCTGCCAGAGTCCTCGTCCCCTTAAAACGAGATTTCGCTCCATCCGCATAACGCGCGAGGTCGCTGTGGGCAATGCCAAGCAACGAGGTAGCCGTGATAAACTAGCAAAATAATAGTGGAGAGCTGGGCCAATTGGTGCAGGGTCACGCAAGAAAACCAGAAGGGACGCAAACACAAAGAACATCGCACGAGGCTGGCGACGTGTTGAGTTCCTCCCAGTGTTTGGGTCACTCCTGCTGGTTTCATTATGTGCGACGATATCAAGGAAACTTGCTGTTCTGCTTGTTGATGGTGTTTTCCATGAAACATCTCAGCGCGGAAAAGACAAAGACACTAACATTCAGAGAAGAACATTCAGATGACTCTTTTTGTCGAAATTCTATGCTTGCTCTTTCGCGTCCTCTATGGTTGTCGCTCTGTGTCGTGCATGATCTGTCGCTTTCTGCACTCAAAGAGGACTTGTTTCAGTTAAAGTTAGCCTGTGCGACTTAACGTTCGTGATGTCTATGTCTTTCTTGCGCTAACGTGTTTTGAGGCAGTCTGCATTCACAAGCATTCCAGGAAGTTTATGCAAACTATCAAAATAAGCGCCACAGCTCCTAAAATATTTTGATGAAACTTCTCTCTTCAGCGGTATGTGAGATAAATGTACACTAGATTAAAAAGAATTACACGCCCGGAGGTCTAAGATTAGCCAGGTTATTCAAAGCTAAGCGATTTTCCTATAATCCGCACCTGAAAACTCATGTACCAGCTTGAAATCTACACGCAAAGATGGCTCAGAAGGCATGGCTTTCTTCTGGCCGGTGTACAGTTTTCGTGCAGTTTTTGACAAAAATTTGGAGCACGCCGCGACCATGGCCGGAGTGGGAAAGCTACATGTCGAGCGGCGGCGCTTGGAGGTGCCCAGGCTCTGCAGACAACATGGAGGAAAAACATAACTCAGGAGAGAGCATGGCGTCACGTGGCCAGCCTTTGCAAGCCAAGTGCTCATGAAGCCGTTTCTACCCGCTGGTTTTTCGCTCTTCGAGTCAGTCCCTATTGTGTTGGTTTCGGTATGTTTTAGTGCGGGCGTCTACAGCAAGGAGGCTGGTCTTCAGTCAGTCTGTCGTGTTAGTCCGTGTATGCGCGCCCGCAGCGGTGATATAGATATCACCGCGCGCTATCATGTGGTGTAATCATATGGCAAGCCGATTTTCTCCTTTTTACTTTTTATGACTAAGCTTCGAGGTTATCGACCGACCCACCCTCCTGAGTCTTTTTGTCTCCTTGGCAGGCGAGGAGACATGCACTCCTCGCTCTCGCAAGATCTCACCGACAGCAAGAGCACGAAAGTGAGAGAGACATGCCTTCTCGCCCTGTGCAAATTAGGAACAAGGAGTTTGGCAATGGGCCCAGAGGCCGACAGCTTTCGTTAGCTGTCAGCGGTGACACGTAAGAGTAGAGGAGGAGCGCCAGAGACGACAGGTATCTTGAGTACCTTTTCATTACCTTTGAACTACCGCTGTATTAATGCTGGGGCCAGCCGGCGAAAAAGGCTAGCTCGTACTGCTGAGACATTCGTCTACCTAGAAACACGATACGCAGCAACAAAGAAAATACCAGCTTGCCTCATAACAAGGCAATGAGTCTGAGGTTTTATCACTTTGATTCTTGTGGGAAATTTTTCATTTGTTTCGCCTTGCTCAGGTGGAAAGCGGCAACTGGGAATATATTAGCGGCTGTTCTCCATTTGCGTACTGATGACTCTGCTCGTCGTAGAGCGTGGGGAGAAAAATGGTGCGAGCCGTCACATTATCATAATTTATCGCTGCAGTGATCGCAGCGTAGTGGCCAAGCACTCATTAGAAAAAAAGCTGCCGGGAGGCCACAAGAAGTGAGGAGCGGTGGTGGGTAATAAGGCCTAGTAAATGCCTCTTTATTTCTTTCTTTCTTTCTTTCTTTCTTTCTTTCTTTCTTTCTTTCTTTCTTTCTTTCTTTCTTTCTTTCTTTCTTTCTTTCTTTCTTTCTTTCTTTCTTTCTTTCTTTCTTTCTTTCTTTCTTTCTTTCTTTCTTTCTTTCTTTCCTTCCTTCTTTCCTTCCTTTCTTTCTTTCTTTCTTTCTTTCTTTCTTTCTTTCTTTCTTTCTTCTTTCTTTCTTTCTTTCTTTCTTTCTTTCTTCCTTCCTTCCTTCCTTCCTTCCTTCCTTCCTTCCTTCCTTTCTTTCTTTCTTTCTTGCTTTCTCTCTTTCTTTGTTTCCTTCTTTCTTCCTTTCTTTCCTTCTTTCTTTCTTTCTTTCTTTCTTCCTTCTTTCTTCCTTTATTTTTCTTTCTTTCTTTCTTCCTTCCTTCCTTTCTTTTTTTCTTCCTTTCTTTCCTTCTCTCTTTCTTTCTTTCTTTCTTTTTTTCTCTCTTTCTTTGTTTCCTTCTTTCTTCCTTTCTTTTTCTTTCTTTTTTTCTTTCCTTCTTTCTTTCTTTCTTTCTTTCTTTCTTTCTCTCCTTCTTTCTTTCTTCCTTTATTTTTCTTTCTTTCTTTCTTACTTCCTTCCTTCCTTTCTTTTTTTCTTCCTTTCTTTCCTTCTCTCTTTCTTTCTTTCTTTCTTTCTTTTTTTCTCTCTTTCTTTGTTTCCTTCTTTCTTCCTTTCTTTTTCTTTCTTTCTTTCTTTCTTTCTTCATTCCTTCCTTCTCTCCTTCCTTTCTTTCTTTCTTTTACCTTCCTCCTCCATTGCTTATTTTTTTCCTTCTTTCTTTCTCTCTTCGTTTCTCTTTTACTTCCTGAGCTCAGCTTCTAACCTTCGCCTGCAGCGCGAGATGTGACTTTTCACCTTGGTGAGAGGGAAAATTGTGAGAGTATTCTGAAGCTGTTTATTCTTTTCTGCCAATCTATAAAGCAACATGGTTGGTGTCGCGTGCCTGTCTGGTGGTAATGGAAAGAAAAGTGAGCTACACGAACCATAGGTGCTTAGCAGAAACTACGGACGCCTTCAAAAGCGGGATAGCAGGGCCAGGGAACTCGGACTCTAGGTAGAAGTAGGTGAAAGTTGGCAGAGAAAGTGAGAAACTGTGTAAATGTTGATATTGCGTAAGTTGGTCAGTTCGAAGAAGTCGCCTTAGAGATACAACGAAGCTACGCAATGCCGACCGAAGGGATGTATCCAAAGTGATGCACACATGCTCTGACTCTAGGTGTTAGAGCGTAAAAAACGCCTGTTGAATGCAAACGTTTTTTACGAGGGTACATAGCTCATGAATACTTCATACTTATCCTCGTATTTATAATCCACCACCACCTCCACCATCACCACCACCACCACCACCACCACCACCACCACCACCATCATCATCTTCATCATCATCATCATCGTCATCCTCTCTGTGTCCACTGCACAACAAAGATCTATCCCACTTCCATCCAATGAACCCTCTCCTGTACCAGCTGCGGCCATCTTATCCCAGCAGACTAATCTCATCCGCCTGCCTGACGGTCTAACGACCCCTGCTACGCTTGCCCTCCCTTTGAATCCACTCCATTACCTTAAAGGACGATCAGTTATCTTGCCTTCGCATTACATGTCTTGCCCAAGCCCATTTCTTCTTCTTGAATTCGACTCGATTATCATTAATTCGAGTTTATTCCCTGACTTATTCTGCTCTCTTCCTGTCACTCAACGTTACACGTAATTTTCATTCCGTACCTCGCTGCGCTGTGAACCCTTTTCGTTAGCCTCCACGTTCCTGACCTATGGAATAGCACAGCTAAGATAAAGCCGTTATATACGTTGCTCTTGAGGGATGCTGGTAAACTGCTATTCATCATCCGAGACTGCTTGTCAAATGTACTGCGCCCCATTCTTATTCTTCCAGCTATTAATTCTCGTGGTCCGGATCTGCGGTACCTACTTGCCCTAACAGCCTGATCAACTACCTGATGAACTTGCCCTGAATAGGTGTATTCTTGACTACTTCCAATGCTTCGCTGCCTTTCGTAAACCTTTACGCTCTTCCAAGACTGCTGAGCATTATTTTAGATTTCTAATAATTTTTTCAGAACCACCGTTCTGCTTTGCCTGTCCAGGTCCTCGATCATGCTTTGCAATTCGGCCACTGAGATACTTGGAAAGTCAATCTTATCAGCAAATCAAAGATTACTGAGGTATTCTTCATTATCTTCTATCCCAGGCTCTTCCCAGGTTCTCTGAGTATACTTCCGGTAAACATGCGGTGAATTGTACTGGAGGGGTCTTGTCCACTTGTCTCCTTCCTGATTTACATTTTTTCACTTCTCCTTTGAAGGGCTATGATCGCCGTGCATTCGATATAGTTTTTTTCCAGTACCTGTACATATGCCTATTCAACACACTGGTTACGCAGTTCGTGCATCACAGTAGAGGTGATTACTGAGGCAAATGCCTTCGCGTAATCTATGAAGGCTAAATTTAGTGATAAGCTTCGAAAATCTAGACCACCTGGAATTATGTAAAGTGCACTGACATCGCACAGTACATGGGCCTCTAGAATTTCGCCTACATCGAAATGCGACCATCGCGGCTGGGATCGAACCCGCGTCTTTCGGGTCAACAGCCGAGCGCCATAACCACTGAGCCACCACGGTGGCTAAACCTGGTCTCCTGTTGTCCTAGCTCAACAGATTAAGGCGAAAGCCTTTAATGGCTCATACTCGTGGGGTCCGTCTGTCCGTCAGTACGTGATACTCAACTCGATAAGAAAAAATCTTTATTCACGATGGGATTCGAACCACCATCCTTCCATTCTGCTGCTGTGCGTGCAAACGACTACGCTACTTCCTGCCAACGCATATGTAGTTCTCCTTGTCTAGGACGGTGGAGAGTGTTTGCATTCAAGATTCACAAACAACTGTGTGCTTAATTAACATCTTAACCACACATCAGTAACACAAGCAGCAACACCGCGCTAAAGGTTTTCGCCTCACCGCACTTTAGGTCAACAAAGTGCCCCTGAATTTTTTATTATAGAGCCGTATTAACCTCAGAGCAGTCGTATCAGCTGTTGCCTGCCCATGGCTCGTAGCGTTACCACGAATTCGGGACAAGTGCTTCTTGTTTCCTTAGCCGCCATCTCATGGCGCATGGCTTTAAAAATTCTAAAAATAGCACGTTTACATCATCCGTGACGTAAGAAGGAAAGGTAATGACCGAGCGGCTGCAGAGCAGAAGGTGATAGGACGCTATATTAAGCGAAACTGGCCGGGCGCTGTCCGTAATTCCTGGCAATGGTCGTTAAATAAAGGAGTGCACTCCTGCCACTTGCCCAACAAACTAGTGTCCTTTAATATCTTCAGAAGGTACTTTCAAAGAAGGCTATACATCACACCTCTGTAACTAAATTGTTCCGCTCTTGGGAAGTTGTCTTTATTGATTGATTTGAAATCTCTTTGACCAGTAGAAGCACCGCATGCCTCTCTAAATGTTCCCCTGGGAAGGCAACCGGATAAGTGTCATCCAAAGGGACGTCAGATCATCTCAAGTAGCGCAGCAATATTCCGGGCTCGTCAAGAAAACATGTGAGTAATTTAAAAACCGCCCGGCATCGTACGTTCGTGGCTTAACATCCGCCTCTCTAAATGAGAGTCGACACTGCTAGGAAAACCTAAGAAGTGCTTGCATAAACCAGCATTTCAAGAGGAAAAGAGTAAAATTCGCCGAGAATAGCGCAAGCCTGTCAGGTGACTGGATCGATTCGCCAGGGTGTTCTGAGTCGGCGTACATATGCTCTTTAGCCCGCGAACAATGACGGCAGAAAAATAGAACTACAATAAAGAAAGACTCTATGAGGACGTAGAATCAGCAATGAATAGAGTAAAATCGCAGTACACTGTACTGATGGGCGACTTCAATGCGAAGGTGGGCAAGAAACAGGCTGACGACCACGCGGTAGGTGACTATGGGATAGGCTCTAGAAATAGCAGGGGAGAGCTATTAGTCGAATTCGCGGATAGAAATAATTTACGGATCATGAATACCTTCTTCCGCAAACGAGAAAACAGGAAGTGGACCTGGAAGAGCCCCAATGGTGAGATTAAAAATGAAATAGACTTCATACTATGCGCTAAACCTGGCATCATTCAGGATGTGGCCGTCCTCGGAAGGGTGCGTTGCAGCGACCATAGAATGGTAAGGTCTAGAATTAGCCTAGACTTGAAGAGGGAACGGAAGAAGCTAGCGAAGAAGAAGACCATTAACGAGTTAGCCGTAAGAGGGAAAGCACAGGAGTTTAGGATAGCGCTGAAAAACAGATACTCGGCTTTAACTGAGGAAGATGATCTTGATGTTCATTCAATGCACGATAACCTGACATCAATAATTACGGAGTGCGCAGTAGAAGTAGGCGGTAGGACAGTTCGAAAAGATACCGGGAAGCTATCTCAGGTGACGAAAGATCTGATTAAGAAGCGCCAAAACATGAAGGCATGTAACACTACCGATAGAATAGAACTAACGGAGCTATCAAAGTTAATAAATAAGCGCAAGGTAGCCGACATAAGGAAGTTTAATATGGAGAGAATCGAGCATGCTCTAAAGAACGGAGGTAGCCTAAAAACAGTGAAGAGGAAACTAGGCATAGGTAAAAACCAGATGTATGCATTAAGAGACAAGCAGGGCAATGTCATTAGCAATATGGATAAGATAGTTAACGTAGCCGAAGAGTTCTACACAGACCTGTACAGTAGCCAATGTAATCAGAACGCTAATGAGAAAGACAGCAGTGCACAGCAATGCGTCATCCCGCCAGTAACGAAAGATGAAGTAAAGAAAGCCTTAGAAGCAATGAAAAGGGGAAAAGCAGCTGGGGAGGATCAGGTAACAGCAGATCTGTTGAAGGATGGAGGGGACATCGTGCTAGAAAAACTAGCCACCCTGTATACGCAATGCCTTATGACCTCGACTGTACCAGAAGCTTGGAAGTATGCAAACATTATCTTAATTCATAAGAAGGGAGACGCCAAGGACTTGAAAAATTACAGGCCGATCAGCTTACTATCCGTTGCCTACAAAGTATTTACTAAGGTAATCGCTAATAGAGTCAGGGCAACGTTAGACTTTAATCAACCAAATGATCAGGCAGGCTTTCGTAAAGGATATTCTACAATAGATCATATTCACACCATCAATCAGGTGATAGAGAAATGCGCAGAATATAACCAACCTCTATATATAGCTTTCATTGATTACGAGAAAGCATTCGACTCAGTGGAAACCTCAGCAGTCATACAGGCATTGCGTAATCAGGGGGTAGAAGAGCCTTATGTCAAAATACTGGAAGATATATATAGCAACTGCACAGCTACTATAGTCCTCCATAAAGTCAGCAATAAAATTCCAATAAGGAAGGGCGTCAGGCAAGGAGACACGATCTCGCCAATGCTGTTCACCGCATGTTTGCAGGAGATATTTCGAGGCCTGAATTGGGAACAGTTGGGAATAAGAATAAATGGAGAATACCTAAATAATCTGAGATTTGCTGATGACATTGCCTTGCTGAGTCACTCAGGAGGGGAACTGCAAATCATGATCAACGAGTTAGACAGGCAGAGCAGATCGATGGGTCTAAAAATTAACATGCAGAAAACCAAGGTAATGTTCAACAGCCTAGCAAGGGAACAACAGTTCACAATTGGCAGCGAGAGCCTAGAAATTGTGCCGGAATACGTCTACTTAGGGCAGGTAGTGACAGCTGATCCGGATCATGAGAGGGAGATAACTAGAAGGATAAGAATGGGGTGGAGCGCATGTGGCAAATTCTCGCAGATCATGAGTGGCAGTTTACCAATTTCCCTCAAGAGGAAAGTGTACAACAGCATAATCTTACCGGTACTCACCTATGGGGCAGAAACGTGGAGGCTAACGAAAAGAGTTCAGCTTAAGTTAAGGACAACGCAGCGAGCCATGGAAAGAAAAATGATAGGTGTAACGTTAAGAGATCGGAAGCGGGCAGAGTGGGTGAGGGAACAAACACGGGTTAATGACATCCTAGTCGAAATCAAGAGAAAGAAATGGGCTTGGGCAGGGCATGTAATGCGAAGGCAAGATAACCGCTGGTCTTTAAGGGTAACGGAGTGGGTTCCAAGAGAAAGTAAGCGTAGCAGGGGGCGGCAGAAGGTTAGATGGGCGGATGAGATTAAGAAGTTTGCAGGCAAAGGGTGGATGCAGCTGGCAAAGGATAGGGTTAATTGGAGAGACATGGGAGAGGCCTTTGCCCTGCAGTGGGTGTAGTAGGGCTGATGATGATGATGATGATGATGATGAAAGAAAGACAGAAAGAAAGAAGGGAAGAAAGAAAGAACAAAATGAACAAACAAACAAACATACAAAAAAAACAAAAACAAAATAATCAAAACAAACAAACAAGCAAACAAACAATCGAAAGAACGAAAGAATGAACAATAAACAAGCATCAATCACGAAAAAACTTTACTGCCCAAGTCGGTGTTTCTGGGCACCTTTGGATTGCGATTTCTTGTTCATGCAAGCAGCGCTGTCAATATAGCAGGTAGCCTGTCACGCAGCGTTGTGCTCAGGCCGAATTTAGTCAGGCCTACCAGCGGCGGACGGTTAATTCCCGGTCGTCGAGGGGCCGCCAGAGGCACCATTGGCTCCAGCACTATATGCTGAAACTAGGTCTTAGAGTACTCTATGCTGGCGCCAATCTCTCACTGGACGCAAAAAAAGGACACGAAAGTGAAAACGCTTGGTCACTAGCATACTTAGTGCCATCAATCACGAAAATAGCGCCGCTTGCCGACCCCTAGCACCAGGAAGCCCAGAGGACAGCGTTGAAACCGAGGCTGCAGCTGCATGCGGGGACACGCATGAGTAATCGCTGCATGTTGCATAGCAATCGCAGCTATGTCTGTTGCGCCTCGAGTAAACATTCTCACCGCGTCGTTACCGCCGGCGCAACACTAAGGCAGGGGAGGAGTGGACAGAGCTTTCCCCTGCGTGCTATGCTTGGAATAAAATAAGGTGCTGGCGATCGCGGGCGCCCTTATTACTCGGGAGAGCGATTAATTTTCCGAGAATCCAGTATCTGCTGGAAACACGCGCGCAGGCTAATGTGCTGCGCACTGGTTTGGATAGAGGCCACCGTGCTAAGTCTGCATGCGCCAGTGCACAATGGGTGTACAAAAGGCAGGCAGGGAATCACAGCGCTTTGTTGTACTGCGGGGGTGGGGGGCAAGCGAAGAGTCGTCAGGGTAAGGAAACATTCCGAGGCATAGTTGAATGGAGTGGGTTTTTTGCGACGCAATACACTCGAAACACCAATTGGCCTACTAAGGAATTAAAAGGGAGTAATATGTATTCTAACACACTCCTTTTGAGGACCAGAGTACGCTCCCAAGCACTGGCGTATAGATTTCCACCACTAAAAATACAGAATGCTTACGGTTGGCAACGAGATATTTTACCTGTTCAAAAGATGTGAAGTTCTTGCAGTTACGAAGATTTTACCGTGGTTTCAACCTCCTCTATTTGCTAACTTCAAGATCTCCTGGGCCACCCAGGTAGCTAAGCAAATGCGGCCCTGGATTAAGGGTGCCGCCTTCTCGAAGCCTCCATCCAACCTCTCATAATAAAAATTGAAGGGAACCCTTAAGCTCTGCCTTAAGGGTACATTGTAAATCTCGGTACCACATAAACACATAAACTCTTCGAATTATTTCGTCGGGAATGAGACTATTTTCAAGTTGCTCAATGTGGAACGGCAATCTTATTTCCGCTTTTTATCTTGAACCAGCTGACTTTAAGAGGAACAACGGGATTTAAGTGGGACGGCCGTATTTAAACCTTTTTTGTGTTTCGCCTAATACAAACTTGTTGCAGTAAAACTTCGTGGGGTTCCAGAGAAGATTATGGTAACTGTAGTACTGAAAAAAATGGACTTCTATCATATAGCGCACTGCATATATTCTATCCTTCACTTTCTCCTACTGGACGCTTGGACTTCTCCTGTTACTGGCTTGATATACAGCAAAGATTAATGTGCGATTTGGTGAGCTTGCAAGATACTGTATGCAAATCAGCGCTGTTGCAAATTAGATGAAAGAACGAGACACACAGACCTCTCTTGTTTTTTCTTCCACGTCTGTATTGTTCGCCTCACTTTCTAGTTCCGTGCATTGATGCCTTTGATGTCTCGAAGTCATCATCATCATCATCATTATTATCATCATCCTGACTAAACCCACTGCAGGGCAAAGGCCTCTTTTATGTCTCTCCAACTAACCCTGTCCTTTGCCAGCTGCATCCACCCTTTGCCTGCAAACTCCTTAATCTCATCCGCCAACCTAACCTTCTGCCGTCCCCTGCTACGCAAATCTACCCCGTTACCCTTAAAGACCAGCGGTTATCTTGCCTTCGCATTACATGTCCTGCCCAAGCCCATTTCTTCCTCTTGATTTCTACTGGGATGTCATTAACCCGCGTTTGTTCCCTCACCCACTCTGCCCGCTTCCGGTCTCTTAACGTTACGCCAATCATTTTTCTTTCCATGGCTCGCTGCATTGCCCCTAACATAAGCTGAACCCTTTTCGTTAACCTCCAAGTTTCTGCCCCGTAGGTGAGTACCGGCAAGATACAGCTGTTGTACACTTTTCTCTTGAGGGATATTGGTAAACTGTCATTCATGATCTGAGAGAACCTGCCATATGCGCTCCACCCCATTCTTATCCTTCTAGTTATTTCCCTCTCATGATCCGGATAAGCTGTCACTACCTGCTCTAAGGAGATGTACTCCTTTACCACTTCAAGTCCCTCGCTTCCAATTGTGAACTGCTGTTCCTTTGCTAGACTGTTGAACATTACCTTGGTTTTCTGCATGTTAATTTTTATACAGCGTTCTGCTCTGCCTGTCTAACTCATTGATCATAATTTGCAGTTCGCATCCTGAGCTGCAATTAATTCAGAAATTTTGGGACAGGAATTTTATAATGATTCTTTTTTTTTTGATGCAGAAAACTGCACATATATATATAGCGCGGTTCTTTCTTGCTCTCGTCTTTTTCCCGTTAATGTCCCCTCTGTGTCGTTTCCTTTAGAAAAAAAGTCCTTTTAGCGGGACTAGCAAGCCCATTCTTGCTCCATTTAGACTTTCTTGTATGCGGTTTTAGAATCGTAGTATCCTTAGACTCCAATTATTGATAGGTAGAGGCTTGTTTTCGGAAAGCCTATTTGGCAGTAAACCCTAAACATGCAATAAAAATCAGTTTATAAAGAAATGTAAATATTATAAACAGCCGTTTATATATTAAATAACATTTTATGATAAACATTAAAGTAAACAAATACGCAACCCTCATGAAAGCATTGCGTTATCAGGTTGCTAAAAATATATGTGGACCATACAGCGATTCTAGCCCTCTACGGAAAAAGTAATAAAATGCCAATCTTAGAGGGTGTCGGCAACGTGACACAATCCACAGTTGTGCTCCGCCTGTTTGCAAGAAGAGAGGGGAAATTGAGAGGGCTAGGTTAGAAAAAAGAGGGGATAAAAATTTTTGAATAAGGATACTTTAGTATCCCTTCGATTTGCTGACGACAGTACCCTGCTCTCGTAGTACAGGTCAATCTGTCTTTTAGTATCGTGAGGCCAGAAGTTGGGAGTCGATTACGAGGATCAAGCGGTGTAGCCAGGCCAGAAACGCGGAAAAGAAGGAAGGCCTGCGGGCCTTCACGAAGTATGTCACTTACGAGCAGCGTTACTGTGCAAAGGCTTCACGTGCTCCCCCTTTTCAAGACAGCCGCGCAAAAGATTTCAATATCATGCGAATGCGGCGATAAGCGCAGAGGCCATGCCCACAGAACACGCCTTTGTGTGGCGTATGACGCTTACTGAGCCTTCCACCCCTACCCTGACTGTGCGTAAAAATGGTTAAGAAACTGCTTGTGAGCAGCCTCATTGAACTCTGGGATAAACAAAACTTGCCCGCAAGTTACACTGGCTGAGCCAATCAGCGAGCTATACCAGTGATGCGTCCGCGACCGTCCTCAGAACCGTTTAAGCAAGCTGTCATCTCATCCCGTGGAAACGAAGCATACTCGCGCTCGGCGTTTACAAAGGCGCTGTCTGTGACGAGTTCCGCTCGGCGTCGCAGCAGCAGCGATGCGTAATACGATATGCCCGGCAGTTGCCTTAAGCGCTTGTTAGTGGCTCGGAGCCTGCATTGGTCGACCTATACAACATTTTTTTTTTAATTTTCGAAGCTGCGGGGTCGTACAAAGGGCAATTTCAGGGTCAGACAACATCGCACCAATGAGCTCGCACACCCAAACCTGAAAGGCGAAACTAAAACTTATCGGAACAGAAGTAACCTAATGTTCAACAGCCTGGGAAGGAAATTATTAGGGGGTCTCTAAAAATCCGCCGTTAGGGTATTACGCGACAGCGTTAATGGTGATTTGCTGCCTTCTTGTTAATTTTTCCCTGCTTGTAATTTTTGACTCATTGACAAGCATAGGGAGTCATAGGAGGCCACGTGGTACGCCACAACATACACAAGGTCTCCTTTTAGCCGAGTCGAACGAACGTGCCTCAGTAGCCTAGGGGTCGCATATCCGAGTCTTATCGCAAGGGTAGTTGGTTCGATTCCCAACTAGTTAAGCCAATTTATTCACAGTAATTAATTGATTAAATCTTTACATGTAATAATGACATTTTAGCCATACTACGGCCTCAGAGTCACATTTTAACATCAGTTTTATTCATTTTCATTCCACAGCTCTACGTGTGACTGCACAGTCCTCTCGACCAATCCTAAATTAGTCCGACAACGCACACCTTTCCTTCGAGCGTGCGCTTTAGCGGTAAAACAGCATACAACAAGCAGCGACAAATTGGAAATAGTAATTGAGCTACATCAAACGGTTGCCGAAGATCTGGGTCGTGAGAGTCAAATTGGGTAAGGTGCGTTAGGGAAACACACCGAAGTCGGCAATTGCACTACAATGCCGCCCGACGGGAAATCATGCAATAATTTTATATCGTTAAGGCTCAGATGTGGAACAGAAACTTCAGCATCAAAAGACTGGAAATTAAACTCCTGCCAACGCGGCTGGCAATGAAAAGGAACAAAGTATAGGTAAGAGGAAGAGGAGCCTGGAGCCCTTCCAAGAAAAGACAATATCCAGCACAAGCTGTGTCGGCGACAGTCGACCATGTTCGCAAATAAAGTTACAAGGAAGCGTCACACTACAGTGTTCGTATAGCGCCGGGGCTAATAATAATAATAATTGGTTTTTGGGGAAAGGAAATGGCGCAGTATCGGTCACGAATATCGTTGGACACCTGAACCGCGCCGTAAGGGAAGGGGGAAAGGAGGGATTGAAAGAAGAAAGGAAGAAAGAGGTGCCGTAGTGGAGGGCTCCGGAATAATTTAGACCCCCTGGGGATCTTCAACGTGCACTGACATCGCACAGCACACTGGCGCCTTAGCGCTTTTCCTTCATAAAAACGCAGGCGCCGCACCGGGGCTCGCCGAAAGCCCATTTCTGAGCCGAACGAAGCAGTTTGACTGCATAGAGCGTAAGAACAAAGTTTTTGCGGTTTCTCTGGTCAGGAAGCCTGCTTAAACCTGACGACAACATTGCTAACGTCACGAGAAGCCGCTAAGGCCGTCATGCGAGCCGCACGCTTCATCAACGGCGACGACACCATGAATGACGCTGCACTTAGAGCTACGTTGGCACCGCCAGTGCCGCCAGTCTCTGCAGGCTTGAAAACGGGCTTATCTCCGCAGCTGGCGATTCAAGCGCCGCCAGTTACCACCACTGGCTCTGGGGCAGCCAGTGAAACTGCCTCTCTTAGCGACAGCCAGGGCAGTTGTGAAGTTCTTCGCTAAAAAGATCTTTCGGGCGGCGGAGCACGGAGGCGACAGTGCCATGGAAATTTGATGGCGTGAATGAGATGCGAACGGCTTAAAAGCACTGCGTCAAGTTTGCGTCACCACAGCCTGATGCCTGCGGACAGCCTCAAGTTCATGCGACAGTGCCTAGGTGAGTGTGGACTGCATGAAGACGTAGCATTTTCTGCCTGTAATTGTCGCGGCTGAGCACAAAGTGACACTGACACTTTCCTAACAACGTTTCTTAACAACGTACGAACCAAGTCACCTCTCGCACATTTTGATATAGTTTGGGCTGTTCACCTGGACTTGGTTACAAAACTGCGGTCACTTTTTGCGTACTGTTGACCAACAGACATACAGGGCAGCATTAGCAGTTTCTGGTGTTAGCAAAGAAACAGTTGAACGCCTGTAGCTGAGCTTTCCACGCACAGATATTGTGCGATCGTCAATGCCGTGTACAGACTGAGGAAAAAAGCTCGTCGTAATTTCGAGGAGAGGTCTGGTTTAATGATAAAGAAAGAAATGGCCCTGTATTTATACTTGTCCTTTTCTTCTCTCCAAGGTCGCATCAAATGATACATCATCTCTCGCTTGCTTGTGAGCGCCAGTAAAAGGGTGACGTCGTTTTATGATTACGACGTGGCCTGTGGCTCAGTTGACAAAAAAGGCCCATAGCGGCGGTTACATAAACTCTGCAGACTCGGGTCGACGTTGTCTATAGGTTAGGGAATGATCGTGATCATGCAAAAGATAGCGAGCCAGGTATAAATCAAATGGCTGCGTAGGTGGAGTTTATTCGCTAAGAATAGTAGGGAGAGTAGATTGGCTCGCTGAGCCAAGACGGTAAATAGCATGAGCGCTACAAATACGCCGTCGCGCTGGGCGAAGCTTCGCGACAGCATTCATTTCGTGCCCATGCGTTTCGCCCCTCTTCGATATACATGACTGCGTCACCAGCGTTATGTTTTGGCCCGAAAATGGTGAATACATTTCGCGCATCAAGGGCTGATCGTCTGTAAGCGTCTGCTCTGCCTCCTTTAGGGTTGGCGCGAGAAGCAGCCGACACGGTGAGTCGACAAGCTTGTGTGCTTCCTGGAGTGTGCCGCCACTCTTACATGGCGTTGGCAACCTGCATTTCT
This sequence comes from Amblyomma americanum, assembly GCF_052857255.1. NCBI lineage: Eukaryota > Metazoa > Arthropoda > Arachnida > Ixodida > Ixodidae > Amblyomma > Amblyomma americanum. The sequence continues at coordinate 141,773,981 of NC_135500.1, forward strand.
TTTTGGATTTTACCAGCAGCTTGCTGCTGTGGGTTGCCGGAGTATTGCTTCTCATGTCAAACCGAATCGAGCGCCGCTGCAGCAATATTCCTAATAACCGCCCCTCCTGGCAGGAATGAACATGGTGTTATAAAAATATGCCGTTGCCAGGGGTTCGTTTCGGCGCGCTCGCAAATTCTGGCCATTTATGTCCCCGAAAGTAAATCTAACAAGTAATTATTCCATATTTTAACAGGTAAATGCTATTTTGCTTTAATGCTTCAGTTAGCAAACCAATTGCGTAAAATGGATTCAGAAGACCCATTGCATGTCTATTTTAATCCGAATCAAATTGGTATCCTTCTGGGTGCATATAATTTCACTTAGATCTTATCAGAATTCGTATGTATTTTTTGACCGATAACATAGTGCTGAAGCACAACCGTACACCTCAGCATCTGATTTGATTTCTTGCTGACGGCTGTTTATATTATCTGATAAGTACTATCGTTATTGTGAATATATGTTTCTGTTAATTTTTACAACTCTGCCTTTATATCTGATTACAATCCTTTTTACAAACCAAAAGCAGGTTGAAAAAATTATTCTCGCAAGCCAAACGCCTATGAGGCACAATGGCTTGCTCGACAGTGTCAGAAGACATCACTGGACAGCTGAGAGGCCGCTGCACTAAATCTGAATGCAGCGGCTTCAAATGCACCGTGGAGCTTGTAAGCCATGAAAGGGTGACCTTGGGGTGGTGCATCTTATGCGAACATTCGCCTGTGTCCCATGGAACTTTGACATGTCAAGTTTTTCTTTTGATCTGTATGAAGTGGCTTAAACTTTTTCAAAATTGCACAAACAATTTTTACCGCATAAGTCACGCTCAATAAGGAATAACGCCTGTTGCTACGAATGGTTTAACTTGACAGTTTTGTTTTTACTCCATTTGCCTATTAACCAAGTCTTAGCGAACAGTCGATAATCAGGAGTCATGGACTAACATTCATTTTTATCATAAAGAGCACGTGACCAGCTGTCCTCAGGTGTGGCCTGTACACTCCTATCTCTGCCCGTTGGAATGAACCATTCGTCCAGAAATGGCTCGTTTGGGTTCTTTTATGAGCAGTTTGCAGTGTAGTAAGCTGGATTTTAACAGCTTAAAAGAATTCCATGGCTATGTGTGTGTTAGTATGGCTTGTTTCAGTAAGACAACAGAAGCTAGGGAGAGGGGAAATAAACATATTTTACGGGCACAGTTATGCATAGGCTCAATTATAATTACGTTGACAGATTTAACATTCAGCCCTTCAAATTAGAAACTCATTTGATAATTTTGAAAGAGCCAAAAAAAGGCGCATTGGTGGCCAAAATTTGGTGTCATGCACAGTGGTTTTATTAATGTTTTCTTGTTTATATTGTATTTTAGGGAAAATAAACTTCGGATTAATATTTCATATAGTGCCTTGCAAGGTGCTGTACTCGAACGGCAGTCAGTCACTCCTCGTTTGTAGATCTTTATAAAGTTGCAAATATTATGAAGTTTTACGTGCATTTACACAAACACCTTTGAGCAGTGCAAAATAAGAGCAAATATAAGCAATAAATACAGTGCAATATGTAACACATAGTAAATAAATATAAAAGAAACTCGAATTCTTGTCCCTACTAAAAAACGAAGGTTCCGGAGTTCCTGTTAACAATGCTAATTAATTGATGGCATTGCTAAGTTGATTTCTTTATGGGTTGATTGGCAGTGTTTTCTTGAGCGCCTAAACGAGAAAAACTCAATGCTAATTTTCAATTTATGTAGGGAAAAAATAAGCTCCCTGGTAAGAAAAAAACTGCTCACTATTAATAGTGGGGTACTTCAAGCAGTAAGGAAATGCAGCAATCTGGGCCAAGTAGTGGGCATGCACTCTAGCCATAAAGAAAAGTTACAAGGAGAAGCAGATCTTTTTATTTCCAGAAGGTTAAAAGCGCATTGAGCGCGTTTGGCAGGTGCCGCCAAATTATAAAAAGCTCCTATATCAATATCTTTGAAATGAAAAGTATGGGTCAGTTTTGTCCTGTTATGAGGACAAAACTTGGAAGCTCTAGGCAAATGCTTTAAATTGAACTGGAGAGAGTGCTGCAGACTATTAGCAGAAAACTTCTACAGGTGATTTTGAGACAGACAGCACGAGAGTTAGATCAAATTACTCATCTTCTACAAGAGATTCAGAGAAGAAATTTCACTGTGGCAGGTCGTTTATTGTAGAGAGCAAACGAACAGTGGTTTTTTTGACAGCAGAGAATGAAAATCATGTCATGAAAATTGATGCATGCAAAGGCAAAATTCACAAATATTTTTTTATTTTGTGTACTCTTGAAAGTGGTTGGCCACAATAGAGCATGCATTACATCGCATAACTAGTGCCAGTATTTATCTCCAATCATGAAAGATGATTGTTGCTAAAATTAATTGGAAGGCGCGATTGTTTCTGCAGGATGGTCATACATGACAATAAATTTAATGTGCTCTTTGCTCGAGGTACAGAGTGTACAAGTGTATTAACTTCTCAAATACGTAACGCTGCGCAAAGTTGTGACGAATAATGCAGTTATTTCATGTACTCATTTTTTCTCAAGAATGACTGATGTAACAAAAATTTATTTTCGTTCAAGACGCTGAACTCAACTCATGAAGCTCAACCAGGACCATGCATTAATGTGACGGGGGAAAATTGTCAATTTCATATGGGGAAAATTTTTTTTACTTGCTCGCTGGATCTTCGATTGTGAGAGGTTTGATCATCTGCTTGACAACGTGTTACATTCTCAACATGACACCCGCATTCTTTCGGTCAAACTCTGGGATTAATTCAAACTGTACTGATTGAAAGTCAGTCGTTTGAGGGAAACCTTATGACTTCAATACTGAAATCTGCTTGGGAAAAACAAATTAATTTAAAGGGAAATGTGTACCCATTGCCAAAACTGACGAGGCAACTTTGGTGCTTTTTGTGAAAGCTAACCACAATAAAGTTTTGTTTCGTAAATAGGAAATTTATTTGAGTTATTGAAACATCTTGTATGCTGCTTGTATAAAGCGTAGAGCTTACTAGTTTTGTCACCTGCAGAAGGGGCACACAAAGCAAAGAGGGGGTGCGAAGAATAAGCCTATATGGGCGGCTATTGAGTGGCGCTCTTTGTGTTCACATAATGCATTCTTTTGCACGATTTATTTGTGTTTTGCCATGCGATCAAAGGTCAGTAAGCGATGGGAGGCCTTTTAAAAGTACAAAGAGCATAAAATCCCAGTTGTCACTTAATGTGTGACTACGGTTTCGTGTATACAGATGCGGACAAAAGTGAATGGAATGCTCTATTGCCTTTTAACGTTTTTCACGCGTTACCTAATGTTAACTGGCAGCTGGGCCATGTGCAGATTGCAAGAGGAGGCTGGTGCGCTTTGTCGTATACAAATAATGTTTCTTCATCTCCTGTATATGGAAGGCGTGACTGCAATTAGAATGGAAGAGCGTGCTTCGTTTACATTTGTCCGCGCCTCTACCTACGTATTCCCCTTGTGTGTCATTGCTTGGACAGCTGCAGGAATTAGTCCATGTTGCCTGCAGATACATTATTTTACTAATTGTCATATTTCTGCATGATTAGCTTATGCCTTCATGGTTATACTCCCGCATGAAAAGACCACTAGTCGGTCCTGCCGTTGAACATTTTTTATCTTTATTACTTACCTTTATAAGGCCAATAGAAATCGAGACAAAGGAGTTTGCTTCTCTAATTTTCTCCACTTGGGCTGTTGAATATGATCTCATTTGTTGAGATCACGCAATGAACGTGACATGAAGGGTTGCACATGGCGTAGCGCAAATAGTCCACGCAGGTTAATGATTTAAAAACTTTTATTTATATGATATGAACACAAAGAGTACAGTACAAAAAACGCCATGCAGGAGGTTTATTCTCGAATCCAACGCTTTGTTTTCAGTCTTTCTTCTGAGACCCGTGGAGCGCAGGAACATTTGTCCTAATTGTTTTTTGCTGTCATTGACTCGAATTTGTTGTAATTAGCATTAACATCTTTTGTACTGCAATGATTGAAGTGTTTGCATCTATTTGTATTTTGACTGCATTTGCGCTTTCTTTATTTATCGTCTCAGTGCTCCCAATACACAATGGGCACAAGTTAAACGGTTGTGTGCTGTGGTTAAAAAATATGTAATGACACCTGGAAACCCGATTTTGTCAAGAAGTACTGTCTTTTAAGTTTTCAACAACCACACGATCCCAGATGCAGCCTTGTCTTTAGACAGGTGTTGCGTGCTGAATAAGTCCTTCAAAGCAGGTTTCTTCCAAATTCAGCCCACTTTTAATTATCTAAATTTTTGCATGACACTGCCAAACAATACAAGGCAAAACATTACGTATCGGGATTGATGTAAAGCACTGTAGTGCTTCTCTCCTGCGGCTGTAAGTGCATAAGCATCAGAAGGAAAATTCAGCACAAGACTTACATGTTTTCCCAGCGCAAATTACAGATAACACTGTGACATTGCGAGCAGATGTATGGCCATGTAAACATATAGCTCTCAACATCTTGGCCCTAGCAATGTCAGTCAAGCAAACGCGCGCTTAGTGCCAAGGGCTCAAGTGATTCATTTCATTGGTTCCTCCACAGGACCAGACATCAGTTACCACTGCGCTGAAAACGCGCAGAGTCAGGGCGCGAAACCACCAACATAGTTGGGCATTCCTGTCATGCAGTGACGCCGAATAGTGAAGCCGACAAATAGGTCGAGATTCGGGAACTGCTTGTATGTGGAAAGCGGTTCTCCATAACACCTTCCGGATTATAGGCGGAACTGGGCTCCGGATACATGTATGTGGAACGTCCTGGCCCACATAAAACAGTTCCCACTTAAATGGAACTGTGTTTCATATATATCGTTAGTTATTTTACCAGGAACACGGCTCCAGTTATATAAGCGGAACTTCCTTTAGAAAAGTTCCACTCAAGTTCCAGTTACTAGCTGTAACTTATGTGGAACCAGATTAAGAGTGTATGAAGCGGTAGCGTTAATGGGTTAATGCCCATTCAGGCATCTCTGGAAGTCCTTATACCGGTCCTGGCGCAGTGGTGCAGTGCTTCCACCGGTGGGGCCACCTGACAGGGTGGCCAGATTGTGATGACGCCAAAAAGTCACGTGACCTAGATGGCCCACCTAGGTTCCTTTTCTTAGGGTTTTAGCTCGCTGGCACTTATAGTGGCCATTCCCAGCCTTTAGTTGTTGCGTGTTTGTCTGAAGGCTGTAGGAGATGCGATTGTAAGGCGCTTTTTTTCTACGAAAACGTAATGAGTCTGATTCAATCCTTGCTTTACTGCGCAAAATAGCCGTTCATGCCATGTATCATTGAAATAAGTTAGAATTCGCTGTCAGCTGCTGTTCGTCCGCACTCAGACAGTGAGGTGTACTGATTTACTCAAACTCAGGCATTACGACGACTATTGCGACATTTCTCTAAAATAGCTATTTCGTCTCACTACCAGTGGCCTCTGCCGTCTGTAACGTGCCGGCTCACAGCTGGAATGCAATGTATGCCGCGTATTCTGCTATCATATGCGGGGCTCTGCAGTGGTAAGAAACAAAAAAAAAATAGCCGACAGATATCGTAACAAAATGCAACGCAAGGATAGCGTCATTGCACTATACTCATGCTTGTTAACGAAATACGAAAAATAAATGGCACGACGAGGCCTATAGAAGGGAAGTAAACCAGGGGCTTTAGAAGAGGCAAGGTTCAGGTGCTTGATTTTATCTGAACGAGAATGAGCAGGATAAACCAGTATCCGAGGAAGGAACACGTTACATTAAATGGGTTATGCCAGAGACAGACAGAAGAAGGCGACGGAAGAGATAAAGAGAGAAACTCCGTGATATCACGGATAACAGACGTGAAGGCTGAGGAAAGAGGGCAGCGTGAGTGCGCAAGTGAGAGTAAGGCAGCCAGCAGGAGAAAATAAAAGTAAAACTCGGCGGGATGTGGCAGCTCTCATTCGCGCCAGTAAGTCGCAGCGCGTGATGCGTTATGGCGCTCTGCACCCATCCTGCAAAGCGACCGGTCTATCACGAGGCTTTTATCAGCTCGGCGCAGGCCCTTCCTCGCCATTCCAAGCAGCGGAATCGTACTACATCAACGCCAAATGGAAAAGGCAGCACCGTCGAGACGCGATCCATGCGCCCAAATCTTCCCGGAGAAGAAACGACCCCCGCGGCTGAGAGCCCTGCGGGAGGAGCCTAAAAGACCCCACGCAGTGTATCGGCTGGCTACGGCAAAAAGCAGGCCAGTGGGGTAAGAGCGCCTGCAGAAATCTCGCTAAGCCCCTTCTGGCCTGCTTACTTTTTTCTCGCTCTATACAATCCCTGCTCTGCCTCTTCCCCTACTTTCTTCTCGGTTCTCCCATTTCCTCCTTGACGTTGTGTGTCTTCTCTCAGACGTTGGCAGTAAGGCTACTGCGTTGATAACCATGTACTTGATTCTCGCGCTGTGGAGCTGTCGGTGGCTTTTGCAGTACTGCAGCGGCTCTGTCATCGATCCTCGCATGGGATGGGCAACATTTGCGGTGGTCATTAGCTTGTGTAGGGTTCGAAATTATGAGCGATGCATTTCATAAAAAGACGACCAGAGAAAGCTTAGAACTAAATGTCTATGAAATGGTATTCTCGAACAAAAGCGAAGTGCCCGTCGCCTTTGTGTTCCCTTTCCTACTATCAGCTGAACGAAAGACTTCGTAGACGTCACTGCCTGAACTAATCGTGCTTGAACTGTGAATAGCGGGGAAAAATTGAAGTACCAGGGACAATCTCAGTTAATTTTTTGCCTATGCACGACAACAAATCAACGATTTTCATCGGTACGTATACATTTTGGATACAGCCTCAAGGTTCAGCCGAAACATCACATTTTGGAGACTTCCTAGGGCGATGAGATAGGGAGGTCCGCATGGGTGCATTTCCAGCAATAGAAGCAGCAAAGACCCAGCGCCGCCCTTACGGGCAATCGATGTTTGCCTTGTGCGGGAAGCCCCTGGGAGAACCGGCAGGACAAACGGCAAAGCGACGTCTTAGTGCAAGAAGCACCGCTTTCAAGACACGTACTGTTTTTATCTGTTCTGCGTATACCTTGCAGCGGGAGCAGCGGCGATGGCACGATCGACGGCTGAAGGAACGGAACAAGCATCGCTGGGACAACACGCGGTGTCTCTGTTGCATGGGACGCTCCACGACTGGGTCACTTCTCGCGGATTTCCTTTTTAACGTGCTGGTCGATATCGATCCGGCCCTGCATGAGTGGTTTTGCAGCAGAGATAAACTTTACAAAAACCTCTTCCGAGCATTCTATAATCGTTGACTCCAACGCACGGCAACCGCTTCCGAATATAAACTCGACAACAATCCCTGCCACCCGCCGAGTGAAGCTTAACACCGCGAACTTGGGTTATTGCACATGTTATTTTAAGACAGCCTCGCCAGCCTTTTGCAACATTTACAATTTTTGTTCTGTGTAAGGGCCACATCTATGTGGACAAATAAATACAACCTTTGCAAGTAATGGTTATTTGTTGACCTACATTGTTCCTAAAGCTACCATGAGTCTTGCTGCTGCTGTTGGCATATATAACTATCTGAAGTACGCCATGTGAAGAGCGGCCATTCTTGGAGTGCCCAGCTCGTAAGAAAACAAAAGGAGCTTTCGGTTGCCCACGGCCCCTGACTGAACCTACGGAGGCTGATGTTATGCAGCTGTTTTCCAGATAACAACCAATATTTTATTTCATTTATTTTTTAACAAACTGCAGGCTCGCATAAGACTATGGCAAGCGGAGATAAAAAAAAAAACGTGCTAACAAATGATAAGTCAGCAGCAAATGAGATACTATGCAAGAAGAATCAAACGCACAGTAAAAAATTTCAGCTACAAATGTCAGCTACAAATGTCAGCTACAAAAATGTCAGCTACAAATCGCAGAATGTAAAAATTCTTTCAAAAACAGCACGAGTAGGCCTAGGAAGGGTCATCCAAATCTGTGTGGTGTGCGGAACAAAAATTGTATTTGAGGAAGTCAGTCCCAGGACTGAAGTGTGCAATGTTTTGTTCGGGATGGCGTCCTAATGATGGTGGCTAAGAAGAGTTTAAAAATTGTCAGGTGACTCAAATTTCAGGGAGTTTCTAATTATGGGGTTCGAGAAATTCAAACTTCCAATACAACGTTGTGAGAGAAGCAGAGTGAGTCCAATATCAGACAGATGAGGAGAATGCAGAGAGGTGGGCATGCTTCTGGTGGTAACTATACAGCTTTGATTAGTGCTCGAAAATTTTGTGTTTGCTTTACCACTGTGATGCACTGTCAACTTATTCTTGTCTACTTATTGGTTCCGTGACTCCCAATAATTATGTGGATTATCAGGTGTCAGACACGCGTTAAGGCTCTTGTGTGACGTTTCTGTCAGCTTACGGGTGCGTAGATGTCCGTGTTTGGTCTTGGGCTTCTCATATAGCTCGTTGCATTATGCCGTCAATCCATCTCATCATGACTCTCTCCTCTCTTTCTGTGCTTAGTACTTTGCCTTTATCAGTGTATGTATGAGGATAGAGACACGTTTCTAAGGTCAATCGTTCCTCTTTGCGGGAATTAAACATTATTCTCTTTAGATCTATCGTGATCGAGTGTTCATTACTAAGTTAAGGAATGAAGTAAGGGAGCATTTGCGCACTATAGCATGGGTGCGTGAATGAAACGCTCAGATGATATTTCTTCAGCCTGGCTTCACGGCACAGCTGTCTATGGTGCAGAGCGCTAGCATACGGGATGCTATGACACGACGCTTCAAACCTGACGTGAAACATTTTTATGCAATGCCACGGTGAATGTGTGTTTTGCCACAGGCTCATTCTCTTCGCCTTGTGCGGAGAAGCCACGATAAAATGAAGTACAATACTGCAATGGCTATCAAATTAAGTGCTGTTAAACAATATGGCGCTAATTCGCCGTCATATATTTTGCTCATCTGCGCCATGTTTGCGTGACTGGCTTTGCATCGTGCCTGACTCGGCGGCTGATTCATTCAGTATAGAAACACGAGCATGTCCTTACGAAAACATTTTTTCTCCTTTATTTCTGACCAAGGTGTGGCATGTCATGCAATTCAGAGATGGGTACACAAGCGTGACCCGGATGAACTCTTGTGGTATCGGTATACCCGAGGCAAACCAACACTGAGTCCTTCTAATTTACCACAGTAGAAACCATCACGTCTATCCTGCGATTTCATATTGATTAGCACAGCGAGAACAGATAATGTAGTTTGGTTTAAATATAATTGCACTTATTTATGTTTCTCAGGCGCTGTAAGCAGGAAAACATCAATGTATTTGAGCAAGCTGAGTTTGACAGCGTACGCTATGAGACTACGCCACAGCGGCTGTCCATAGATAAAGTTCACGCGAAAGTAAAGAACAGATTGCAGTCCAAACCATGATGTGCCAACACTCCTCACCGTCGTGCCAGATTTTGTTCCATGCAGCGGAGAAAAAAAAACGACAGAAGTGCTACGACCAGCTTGAAAAGGTATAGCAACACAGTGCAAAAAGTACAAAGCAAGGCGTAGTAAAATACCCCGACTTTGAGCTTATCAAGTTTCTTGGCTAAAATTGATTTTCCGGGCCACAGTGCAAACACCCATCATGCGATGCGCCGTAAAACACACAAGAACCTGTGCCCTGGAAAACTTCAACTTTCGATCTCAGGAACCTGTCTCCTTCATTTCTCTAAACAACCCACCTTCGCCGAGTCAAACTTCTACAGCGGCCACGGGAGAACATCAATCAAAGCTTCTGTGCCTCGATGTTTCTTTTTAATTTCCCAGATTTGACCTTGTATATTTCATGAGTAAAGCTACTCAAATAGCACGTGACACCACCAAAAAGAATTCGGCAGTGGAAGTAATGTGCAAAAAAAAAAATAACGGAAAGAGCGGAAGTTTCTTGTCTTCTTACATTTACCCTAACGCACGACAGAATACGCTAGGAAAAGCAATGAAAAGAATGGAAAAGAAAGTGTTGTTTCAAAAAATAAAGTTTTAAAGACTAACATCAATACGACAACTTTAGCACTGCTGTGCTACAATGAGAAAAAAATGGCCCCGAATATTGGAGTTGTCTGCTGCCGTAACAAATGATGCGATCAGTCTAGTTACCATCAAGATTGACGCTTTGAGCTCTTCAGTACTGATATTATGCTATTGCAATAGTAAATTATCTTCATTCCAGTGAACTTACCTGGAGTTCAACAACCTTTATACGAACTCCCTATGATAGCAACATGGCATACAGGAACACGAAAACGAATTGTTTTGAGTGGGACAGCTTTGTAACAAACATGATTCCAAGACCCCCCCCCCCCCCCCCACCCCCCTTAATTGCATTCCAAGAAGATAATGTCTACGAGGAGTTTTCTATTTCTTTTCTCGTGGTGATCCCTGCAAGGATCAACAGCAGTTCATTGTATGCATCTTAGCTTGAGCTAGATTTCACGTGAACCCTTTTGCACAACCTCAGGTAATCGTAAGCTTAACGGACTAAGAAAGAGTTCATATTTTTTCTGCGTTATTAAAATTCCACGCTCGCTGATCAGCACAGGAAGAGAAATTTACGAATAAACCAGTCTAGGCATGCCGTACAAATAAAGGTGCCATATGCTGTCATATTGTGGCCGTTAACAGCGACCTTTATTGGCACGTCGTTCAGGACTTCATATTCATGCTTCAAACGGCCGATCTTATCTCAGCTACCACCCTGTCAACACTATCCTTCTCCTGAAAAAAAAAATGAGCTTGTTAAATCCGTGCTTCCCTTTTTTGCTCTTAACAGAATCAAATCGACAAAACAAATTACGAAAGTTTAGAACGTTTCAGTTGGTTACTAAGGTAGTCAAGTTTTGCATGATATGACGCATGATAGTTTTACGCGAGAAAACCTAACACACCACCTCTTAGCTTTGTGCTGTTTTGGAGGCATATCACAAGTATAAATAGTTTTCAACAAAGCCAGTTTGATAAGTTTCCCACCAGAAGACAGCTGTGCTTTAAAAAAATAGAAATCTGCGTTGAGAGAAACTCGCGCAGTGAACAAGCATTTATAGCCTAAGGGCTATTTGCACACATAAGCTAGCTACTTTTCGCCAGCCCATTGCCCTTAATGTCGCAGAGCTTAACGCCCAAGTTGAAGGTGAATAGCGCAGAAAAAAACAAATAAAAACTAATGACTAGGGCAATGTCGTAGCGTCGTGAAGAATTGAACAAACAGCAGCAGTATTTTCTCCGCAGTCCCCTTAACAAAGCCCCTGCATGACTATCATTGTATGGCATATTCGCGCCGTTTTCTCAACTGCGTTCCAGATCAGATACTCTTCGTATTTGTTCCAAACCAACATCATCGCAGTCTGTGGATACACAGACGCTCCGAGCGCCGCAGGCATTCTTAACGGGATGTCTCATCAACCACAGCGCTCCGAGTGCCGAGACTTTGCCTAGTGCTCAATAGGCTGCATCTTTTAGCCTACAGCAAGACGTCTATCCCTTCAGGCATTGTAGCCCCAAACACAAGGTACTTTGAAAGAAGAATTAATAGTTCAAGGCTTTTCATCCTTTTATAGCTGAGTTGTGGGCCAGTATTAATATAGTATATTATTGTAGATTTTTGCTTGTTTAATCGGTCGCAAGTATTAGAAAAAACAAATAACCCCACAAGGCTATTACGCCTGTTCTCGAGCGTTGCGCCCATATTCACCACCATGGTTGCAGATTTGTCGGAAAAGTGTTTTGTTAAAGGAAATATGTATTCGCTCTGCCGGTAATGATATTTAAAAATGATGCCTTAGCAGGCTCACATTACCCGTGCTTCACCGCAAAGTATGTGCACTGGGGCTTCTGTGGGGTCCTCAACAGCAGCATTTTTCATAACCGTAGCGTAGTATCACTATATATATATATATATATATATATATATATATATATATATATATATATATATATATATATATATATATATATATATAGCAGACAGGTTAAAGGAAATGAGGGCCCGTTTGACAAATTTATGAAGGGAGCCAACAGTCACCGAAACCAAGGTGCATAGGGGAACGTTAATTTTATTATTATTATTTTTTTTTAATGTGTTATGCTTATCAGGGGGAGAATAATACTTAGATTAATAAATTGCTTAAAGAAAATTACTTATAAAGCAGCAGAAAAAACAACCATGCCGCCGGTGGGATCCGAACCCACGACCTCCGAATATCGCGTCCGGTGCTCTTACCAACTGAGCTACGGCGACGGCTGTCCAATCTGCTGCTCTCGTGGGTATTTATGTTTACTGCGTGTGAGCGAGCCTTGAGAGTGTTCACCAGATTGGACAGCCGTCGCCGTAGCTCAGTTGGTAAGAGCACCGGACGCGATATTCGGAGGTCGTGGGTTCGGATCCCACCGGCGGCATGGTTGTTTTTTCTGCTGCTTTATAAGTAATTTTCTTTAAGCAATTTATTAATCTAAGTATTATTCTCCCCCTGATAAGCATAACACATTAAAAAAAATAATAATAATAAATTAACGTTCCCCTATGCACCTTGGTTTCGGTGACTGTTGGCTCCCTTCATAAAAATATATATATATATATATATATATATAGTGATACTACGCTACGGTTATGAAAAATGCTGCTATATATATATATATATATATATATATATATATATATATATATATATATATATATATATATATATATATATATATACACATATATATATATATATATATATATATATATATATATATATATATATATATATGTATGTATGTGTGTGTGTGTGTGTGTGTGTGTGCACGAGGTCTGCACGAGCAGAGTATATAGCTTCACATGTCCACCTTCTGCTGAGGACACTCTGCAAGTGTCTCCGTGTTTTTAGATTTTGATAAAAGATTCTGCGAGAGAGCCGATTACTTTTATGGGAAGTAAAGACCTCGAGAGGTGCTCAGTATAATTCGGCTCGCGGGCTGCATAATTTTGTTTTGCAATTAGTTGAATTGAAAATCGTTACGCGAAAAAAAAAATCTTTTCTCAGGGGGCAATTTCTTGTCCCAGGAGCGTGAAAGCAATGCTCCTAGCTAACTTCCGAGTGTAGGAACAATGCAGAAATAGAAATGATGGAAGAACCGACGGGGGATTGAGCTGCGGGAGAAAATGCTATCCAGCTCAGACCTGAGAGTTCAGCAGACTGAGCTGACCGAAAGGGCTACAGTGGCTGCAAGTTCCAGTGTAGTCCCTGAAAAGATGAACCAACCATGAATTACAATTCCAGTTAAAATGTTTTCATCACCATAGTGAGATGGAGGCTCAACCTTCCGACATCCACTAACAAATGAGTTCCGTTTATAGGCCAAGCCTATGCTGGCGTGATTAGGCTTAGGAGGTGTTTGCGGTTTGCATACGTTGGCAGTCCAGTTGTGCCAGAATGGACAGCAGGCAGCGGTTGTGCGGAGCGATGGAAAAAAAGAAAGTGAAATTGGCAGAGCGACCAGCAATGCTTTTCTTTATCCGATCACCGTGCACGCTGATAATTGGCGTGAACCTTTTCCTCATTCTCTTAACTGATTAAGCATCCGTAGACGTAGTCGAGAACATCGAAGCAGGGAAGTAGATTTTTGATGGATATCCACTCGCAAAATAAGTTGTAAGATATTTTAGTCCGGCATCAACTAAATTCTAACGATTTTGCCATGAAGAATAGAAACTTAATTTTTGGGTGTGCTGTTGCAGTGCGATCATCAAGGACTGTACTACGTCCACTACTGTCTGCTTTTGGTGAGAGTTAGCCGCAATTCTGCAGAGTTCTTATGTCTTTCTCTCTCTCAACTGCTTTGACGTTAACTAACCAAGTATGTGCATCAAGACCGATGCCACGGCTGCCGATTCCACATGGTTTACTTTTAAATCTACATCGCTAGCATGAGACGCTAGCGTAAGCAGGTTCTTGCTCCATAACTCAGAGACCGTAATTCTACGGCACTGGGTATGGGCGCTAGACCTCCGGGCAGAGCACTCGAAATATGCATCGATGATTTCGCCGCAAAAGGCGCTGACCACTCTCCACCGCATGAATTTCATATTTGTGTTTACTTTCTTCTATTTAGGTATTCCCAGGTGAAGGCATCTCCGGTTAGGTCTCCCCGCCTATGCGTATACCCTACTTTCCCACCAACTCTCTCGAGCGGGGGAAAATGCACTAAGCCATTTCAGCGAAAGAGCTTCGGGCTAGCGCATGCTCCCGGCGACAGGGTAGCTCAGCTCTGCATTTCCGCTCATCTGTGTAGTGAAACAAGGATTTTATCGATCGCGCGAGTTGGAGTGATCAGAAACGTGCATGAACACCGCGCGCGCAGTTAGACGCGTGCACGAACTCCCATTTTGACGTGTTCGGAAAGAGTCCCATCTACGCGCAAGCTATCCTGAACTGAGAAAACACGACGGCGTTAGGCTGAAAAAAGAAGTAAAACAAATAAAAAGTAAAAATTACCCCTTTTTCCTGTGAAGTGCGTACGACTGGCACCTGCGACGCAGAACACTGAGAACTACGACTCGACGTCTCCTTATCGCTTTCCGAACCTGAGCTTCGTTTCTGGTTTTCTGTTTGCTGTCTGGACAGGAGATAAAACGGTCGGTTGTATACGAGCTGGGCAGCACTGAAGACTGGAGACGGCCGAGGGTGTCGGACCGTTACGTTTTACGACTGGCGGAAAGTTGCGTGCTCTCACCTTCTTAAATCATTTTCTCGCTTGCAAGTTTTATTCCTCACGTACACATTGCTCCCGATTCCGGCATTTCTTTTAGTTGTTTTTGGCTGCTATCGTAAGTGGTAGCTAAAATGGGCGCGGTGGTTGAGGGGAGGCATCGAGGTTCGAGAGAATGGCCTCGCAGCTTAACCAGTGACTTGTGGCCAGCTCTCTCCATAAACCGCACCTGTTTCTTGTGAGTGCTGTCGTCGAAGTAGTTCTGGGGTGTGAGCTTTAGATAGCTCTCGTAATGTCCGCCTCAAACGAAGCGTAGAGGGGCGTTTTAAGAGCATTCGCGCAGGGATGGAGTACAACAGGGCTATCGTGCTGAGAGCGAGTCGAAAGCGTGGACGCTGTTGCTGCAATAACGACAAGTTGCGGTATTGACGACCAATTCGATTCTATGTATTCTATCAAAGTTCTACGTGGAGTATAGCTTTTAAAACACTGTACTCCTCTTCGTGCTCCGAACAGAATGACTGTGATACGCAGATTTGTATCTTTAAAATGCTGACTTTTTTTTTAATTGAAACACTAAAGAAGAGGAATTTATACCGCAATGGATGAGTGCTTACAAAAATAACGGATAAACAATCTCGTCTGTATAAACTTAAAAAAAAAAGCGCTCAGCACGTACCACTGAAATCAGCGTTGCGTGAAGAAAAAATAGCAGTAATGAATTGAAGGCCACCAAGGTCTTCCTCGGCCATCACGTCAACGCCTATGGAATTCGACGCCTTCCGACCCGCGTCACAGCCTTAACTGTTTCGACGCGCGTCGCCCATAAGAAAACTGTGCGAGTTCTTCGGCTTCGCTAACTGCTACGACCGCTTCAGTTCGAACTGCGCCGCCATACTGCAGAACAGCAGCCGCTCCACGACCTTCTCTAGGGCCACACAAAGCTGAATGCTCTAGTTGTCAGGCCCTACATCACTGAGCTCGCGTCCAGCAATAACAAAGAATCCCTTGCCGGCGCGACACTACTCGTCCACGCAAAATGTGATGCCATAACCTTCGTCGTGGTCGGCACATCGTTTATGTGGCGCTGTATGCGCGGTATCACAGCTCATCGTTGCTGGTATAGTTGGAAGCGCGTTCGCTTCTTTTTCATGAAAATTGCGCGGTCTTAGCGCCGCTACAGAACTTTTAGTCGGGACTTCTAGCCGTCTATTTGTCCTTCGCATTGTTCTTTCTTCGGCGTTTTCTTGGAGGACGACACTTTAACAACGTCGCCGACAAAAAGCCTTGGCGTACGCTGTTACGCCCGCAGCGCTTTCTATGCTCCTCCAGACATCCGGCTACTAGCCTACATTGCTGAATTCACCAGCCACATTCTTCTCGCCAGCGACTGACCGAACGCAGTTGTCGACGCCTTTTCTTGCACCGAAATCAATGCGACTGGCCTCGATCAACCTGTCGCCTACTCCGCCGTCATGTCCGCAGAGTACCGGTGATGTGCGCCGGCACATTCGCACACACGGAAACTCCCTACTCTACGACGACGTCTGACTCCGTGGCTGATATGGTAGCCTGATTTTCGACGCGTCTACCGATCGCTCTCGACTATACGTGTTTGGATGATGTCGACGGAGTGTCTTCAGTGCCCCCCTTTTTATTTGTACCAACCCGGCATTCGCGCAGCGCAGCGTCTCACCAGTTCACGTTGTCCGTGGGCTCGCATCATCGTCGATGCTAGTCGCTGGTCGTACGTGCGCCTCTTATGGCAACATTTCAAATCACTCCGCCACATGGTGACCACTCTCGGCACATTCCCTTACCTGTGGGGAAAAAAAAACCACTACTTCAAACAGGATTAAGACGAGAACTGCAGAGGATGAGCGGTAACTTGCAAGTTACCCCTTGTCCTGTGCAGTTTTCTTCTTCGTATTATTTGAAGTAGTGTTTT